>NW_020655711.1:0-19818 GCF_003589595.1 Hyposmocoma kahamanoa | reverse complement strand
AATTGTAATGTCATCGCAGTACTGTCTAATTTTGCTTGCTTCGCTGTCAGTCGAACAAACGAAGACTAGAGCGTGAATGACGCTCTGTATACGATTTTAACGCCCTATAAGTTCGGACACTTTTTAGCGCGGACCCGACGTCCATATAATTGTAAGTCAATGATACCAAGTGACGGGAAAAACAAGTCTGCGCCTGGTGGTAAGTGACACGCCTGTCCATAGTAGTTACAGCGTCACTCAAAACTTTGAATCGCAAAGATGCAGGACCTTGCCATTGCGCCTGTCACCATCAGACATAAGTTGACAAATCTCGGGTGCCTGTTATTTCTACAGGACCCCGACCCTTCGAAACCGGAACGGTGTAATGATCACATTACGAACAAACAGAAAACACCTTTAGTAAATCTGATAAACTAATAACACGGACATTGGCATCAACTCTTTTTTTTTAAACGCACACACTCAACTCAGCCCCGCACTAGAGAAACCCTGTGTCGCAGGTGCCATGGACACATATATAGATAACCACGAATTACACCCAAACTCACGAGGGAAATAAACGTTGGCCATACAAATATGTCGGCCCGAGAATCGAACCTGGGACCTTTGCGTGGCAGTCTGGCATGGTAACCGTTCGGCCACGGAGGCAGTTTCTATTCTAACTATTCGACAATTACTTGACATTATACCTCTTTAATATAATTGGACTCATCCGAAGAACAAAGTCCGATGTGATTATATAGCGAAAGGAGAATAAGTACGTAACGAGAATAATTTCGTTATTCAAACTATGGCTTACGTAAAGGTGTTTTGAAAATTTATATCTCTTATTTCGTTTCGGAAATATAAAATCGAATAACGGCCAATCTGACATCCACAGCGAAGAAAAACGAAACTGAGAACAAGTAGTCTTGCACATAGATCTTTGTTCTACGTAAATATAATATTAGCTTCTAGTTGCCGGTTGCTTGTATCCGACACAAGACACACGTTTGCGAGGCGCCAGGTATTTTTTTATTGCAGCTGTGAAAATGCGCGAAGAAAATTATAATGCCAAATATATTGGAATGAAATTGGTCAACAATGCAATTAATAACTTCCATAAAAATCGAATAGCCCCGAAGCTACTACTTAGAAAATAATACTGTGTTATTTTACTAACTCGGTCATCGGCACAAAACGCCCATTACAATCGAAGCTATTAATTAAGTCAATGTCTTCTTGGCACAATTTAAAATCGAACACATTGAAGTTACTCAAAATGCGTCCTTTGTTCACCGATTTAGGGATCACTATGTTGCCGCTGTCGATGTGGTAGCTGGGAAACAAAAATTATTACTAATTTTTTGAAAACCACACCTATTCTCTTGAGATTTTTTTAACTTTTATTAATACAAAGATGGAAGGATTTTTTTCTGAGTGTTCGATCTTTGTATTAATAATTATAACAAACTAGTGGAGTAATTTCACATAAAAAATAATTGAATATCAATTCAATAAATATTTCAATACAGTGAATAGCGACATCTCTAACAGAGTGACGAAATACTTTCATATATTTCTCATAGATGGCGCTACGGCTAAAAAGTCGTTGAAAAACCAAATACAAAGGCACGACAATAAGCACATAGAAAAATTCGTGAGGTCCGCTGGTTCATTCCGTGGCTTATTTGGTATAGCGTCTGTTACGGTATGCTAGAAGACGTCGGTTCGAATCCGGCCGGATCGAAGGAATTTTTTCTGAGTGTTCGATTTTTATATTAATAATTATAACAAACTAGTAGAGTAATTTCACATAAAAAATAACTGAACATCAATTCAATAAAAGTTTAAATATACACTACATTTAAGGATATTGTCTATAGAATGTGCTAATTCATTACACGATAGGATGTACTTTATTCGATCATATAAAATGCTGACAACAGACTAAGATAAAAGTCCAAAACGAATTATATTAGAATAAAATACTTAATCTAATATGGATATATTTCTCTTCAAGTACTACAGAGAACCTGCAAAATTTTAGTTTTTAACTGAAGCCCTATTAGTTAATAAATTCACATTTATGTAAAAATTTACAAATTGCCCAGCGGGTTAACGACACGTCGCTCCGCCTGCTGCCCCGTCAGTCGCCATCGGGCGTTTGTCTCCGTCTGTTTTTATTTTAATAAAAATGAAGTAAATGAATTTGCTACCCGCGAACCCAGTGAAGGTTAAATCGTGAAAAATGGCTGCGCTTGTGTTGAATATTTTTTCATACAGTTAATTTTTCCACCCTCCAATTAATAAAATAAATAACACAAGCGCAACTACAGTTACAGACACCACCGCCACAAATATACCCGACACGCGTTAGCAAGTGACGCGAGGGGCGATTCCCCACACCTCAACTAAAATCTAGGCCCGCGTTGAAACACCTCTCCTTAAATAGAGACGCACAGTAGAATGGTCACTATTGTCCTGTGCCGTAGTGCTTATATTGATTCAATAGAAAAGTTCAATGTAGATCTTTAAATTTTAATAGAACGTTGTCGATGCTTCTCTATGGAGGAGAAGCAGTAGACGGCAACTATACTGAAAGCCCTACAAGTCTGACTGTAAACCCCATAGTTGGTTTTCTGAGACCCATATATAAACGGGTTACCCCGTATCATCGAATATATGTATAACCAGAAATAGAGACGAAATGTCATTTAATTTGTTTGAAAACTGTTTTGCCAAATCATTAGGATGACAACTGCGTTCCTATTGGCCAGCCCGAATTCGAAACAACTGACGGGTGTTGTCAATAACGGACGAAAATTGAAAAATTACATATTTAATTACCTATGAAATGTGATTCCGTTTGTTTTGTAATTAGATGTTTTGCTGTTTTTCCCACACCACCGAATGGAACAGCCCCCCCATAGTTAGAGATATTATTATTATTACAATAAATACAGTATATTTTTGGAATATACGGAGACGTATACACAGGTCAGTTGTTGGCGTTGTAAATTTGTGATTTCAGTGCAAACGAGAGTTGATATTTAAAAGTGATATAAGGCCCATTTGTCTGATGAGTTGCCACGGATGGATGGCCGTTAATTTGTCTCCTATTTCTGGTTATACTCGATGCCCCGTATTATCATATTCTGATATTTAATTTTACGGTTTACGGCTTTTTATACTCTTTGTACACAGTAAAATATTCTTTACTCTCATTTTTATACATATAATATTTAATCGATAACACACCCGTTTTTATATGCTATCTCTTGTCAACATACTATACAGGTAGTATGTTCTTTTGGTGTTCCTACTATGAATAAATAAATAGATTATAAAATTATGTTTCTTCTAATATCTCCTTGTTTTTATTTCCGTTGATTTGTTTACTCGAACGTTTGTACGGCCCATCATGAGTTGAAAGTACACAAATTATTCTTCAACAAGGTTTTTATTTTATTTATAATACAGGCAAATAAATATAAGAACAATACAAATACAGGTTTATTAACTTATTCGACAAAATAAAACATTTCTAGTAACATAGATGAAGATACCACACGGTTTAAAATTCATCGTTTTCAAATGGATGGTACTTGTGGCCCGAAGATCTGGAAAACAGAAAACAAATTTTGTAAAATTGTAATAATAAATTTCCCTAGATCAACCAATAATGTATTACGGAAGTTGACCATTGCATTGTTGACCAATTTCATACCAATTAGTTGACATTGTAATTTTCTTTTATTATGACACAAATTGACGGGACTAACAAATCGTGCACCTGGTGGTAAGTGACATGTCTGTCCATAACAATGCAGCAGAGCTTTCAATCGCAAAGATCTGAAGCACACTGCCATTGCGCCCGTCACAATACCCAAACATAAGTTGACAAGTGCCTGCAATTTCACCAGAACCTTTCAAAACGCGGTAAGTTCCGCTGTTTTCTCGCTAATTTGTCCTACTAGTGGAACCACGGGAGAGACTTGTTTCTTGTGGTTCCAATGCTTTCTATAAAAAAAATCCACTGACAAGAGCAGTCTGATCATCAATCTGACCAATGGACAACACCGCACTCAATTGGTCATCTTCAAATCCATTTTCTGGTTCAAATAATTTTTTCTCTGGCTTTGTTTTTTTTCCCTTCCATGATTTTGTGCTTCATCCATTAACATATGTGCTACAACTCATATACGTCGCAGCAGCAGATGAATTGTCATCATCTTGATTGTGTATATCATATCTACCACGGAACTACTGCCTGTTGGGAGCGTAGACTGTAGTTGCTGATAAATTTAAACAAACTGTTTTGTACTGCTTTAAATTGTTTAATATTGTACAGAGCACACACGTACATGACACGATACACGGAGTCGAAGAAGTGGTCGGGTTACCATATTTTACATAACAATTTATGACAATTTTTGTATTGCCAACATGCTGCCGTCTCAGCTTGAAACAATATTGCTTGTAAATAGTGATTCAAAGTACTTATAATAATAAGTTACATAATAAACTAATTATTATATAAAACTGTATGTGTACATCTTCGTAATAATGTTAGGAGTACCTTACCTATTTCTGCCGCCAAGTGGTAATGTGACCATTACTGTATTCCGGTCTTGAAGGGTAAGGAGTGAAATTACAGGCACGTGGGACTTGTCAACTTATGTCTCTGTGGGTACTGCCACGCACAGGTCCCAGGTTCGATTCCCGGGCCGGGAGAAATATTTGTATGACCTACATTTATTTATCTCGTGAGATTGGGTGTAATTTGTGGTTGTCTATGTGTGTATCCATGGCACCCGCGACACAGGGTTTCCCTAGTGCGGGGCTATGTTGAGTGTGTGTGTTATTATTATTATTAATATGGCAGTACTTCTCTGGACGAACTCTTTCTCAAGGAGCCCTACTGCGACTAAAGTAATTATAATGACAAAGCGACAAAATTATAACGTTAAATAATGAGTCTGATTAAAAAGATACAATCGTCAAATTCCGTAAAACACGTATGGAAAATAGTTAGTGTAATTATACTCACGAAGTCATCGGCACGAGACGTCCATTACAATCGAAGCTATTAATCAAGTCGAGGTCTTCTTGGCTCAGTTTAAAATCGAACACGTCGAAATTACTCGAAATGCGTCCTTTGTTCACGGACTTAGGGATCACTATGTTACCGCGGTCGATTTGGTAGCTGGTAAAAAAAAATGGTATAAAATAGAAAAATATTTAATCAATTTTATTCTACTACTATGCTATAATTACTGTTTTATATTACTTCCTTTTTTTATTATTTAATTAAAATTGGTTTGGCCCAAAAGACCATGCGGCTTTTGCCACTAGCTACCTTTAAACAAAGAAGAACTTTTAAAAAATTGTCTATGATAATTTAAAAAGTAATATCTTGGCGCGCATTTTTAGAAGCCGGAAAGATTTTTACGTTTACAATTTTAAGGAGCTTCGGAACAAAAACCGATTATTATAAAAAAAAAGCAATCTCTATGCAATTAGCGAATACTCAAGAATACATACTCAAAATACATTAAACAATATCGCTAATACAAATCAATAGGATTTAAAAACTACGCATAAATACCATTTTGGGTGTCAATTCATTCAAATTCATTTTTGTACATACTTTAAAATGTAGATGGCGACTCTTGTATCATTGAATCTCGAAATTTTGAGGTTGGTTATAAATAAGAAATATTAAAAAGAATTGCAAAACTGTTAAACTAAAATTCATTTACAAATATGATAATTGGTGACAACAGCTGTCGTTGAAAAGATAACAAATCTAAAGTTTTTCAATGAAATTAAATCATTTAGATCGGTTAGTTTGCAATAAATTGTATAGATGGCGTTAAGCACTGACTTTTGCTTTAAAATATTGAAAGTACAGACTCGGGTTCTTTGCGATTTTATTATATTAGTTATTAAATTAAATATTTAATAAATATTTATTAGATAAATATGTATTAAATTAAATATTTATTAATAAAATTGTTTAATTTGTTTGTTAAAAATGTTTTATTTTATTAGTTGTGTTATTGTATTTATAATCAACCATAAACGTATTTTTTTAAATGAATTGTTATTTATGTAATTATTGTTTTATCATTCAATAATATTTATGTATTAGCCGTTCTTTTATAGTCTAACCATTTATTTTACTTTTAACAGCTCGACTACTGGTCAATTAGTGATGTCCTAATGCGTTACTGATTCGATTTCTTATAACAATCGACTTTATTTATGAAGAAGTAATTTATTTATAAAGAAGTTTAGGGTAATTTTCGGGTAAGTTTTTTGTACTCAATTTTGGTGACTGATATATTCGAGTAATTAAATAATAAAAATTGTCACCAAAATTGAGTACAAAAAGCTTTCCTGAAAATGACTGTTTAATTGTAGTTTTAATTCGTTCAAAAACAATTAATTCGTTGAAAAAGTAAAAAAAAGATTTAATCGATTTAACAATTTGACATTTTCCACATTATATTAGGTATAAGAAATGAGATAACGTGCGACTTCGACGGAACAGTAAACCATTAGAATTTATTATAATTATTTCAAGTTTATTTATTTTCATTATAATTAATTAGACAGGTATCAAAACCTATATAAAAAAGAAATCAACTTGCATAATCTTCGTTACATAATCTGTCTGCTTTATAAATATCGGAATCGGAGCTAAAGAGCCCGTGTCGTTTTACTATGTAAAGAAGAAACAGATTCCATGAAGTATTTAATTTTTTTGTCTATATTTGCCTATCAATAATTAAGGAACTTCATAGGCACGTTCAAAGTGTAATAAATGGTTAGACGGAGTAAAGTTTAAAAAAAAATACAGAAGTCAATAGAAAGTTCCAAGGTATGTATGGTATGAGTTTCTTACCGAATGAGGACCTGAGCGACGGTCTTCCCCAATCTATCAGCAATAGCTTTCAACTTTGGGTCATCCATGAGCTGAGGGTCTCCGGGTTTGGCCCAGGGTCTGTCAGGGGAGCCAAGCGGAGAGTACGCGGTGATAGTCACGCCACGTGCTTCGCAGAACTCTTTCAAACGCTGCTGATTCAGATACGGGTGACATTCAACCTGGAAAGAAATATTATTGACGAAGGCGGTAAGTATAGTCCTATATACTAGTTGCATTAGAGCTCTGCCGCCATGCAGTAATAACAGCATTATTGCGTTCCAGTTTTGAAGGGTAAGGGTGCTGGTGAAATTACGGGCAGATGGAACTTGTCAACTTATGTCTCAGGGTGACGGACGCACGTCGTGGTGAATGCTCCACTGATCCCACGGCGACTCAAGCGGCGAGAGGTAAACCCGGGGGGATTTTAGTGGGGTAGGCCCTCCAGTCTGGAGGGAGAGTCCCAACATAATATAAGACACATATATATATATATATATTTGTCACGAATTGGTTCACGGGTTTCAATAGCACGGGATTGACAGAAGACGATGTTACGTTGTTTAATAGAAGCGTCATACAAGAGTTGCCGCCGGTGATAGATTGGTCTGATGATATTTTGCTGGACTATTTTCAAGATACTAAGTGTAAAAATAGCTATGTATTGAGTGCATTAAGTAAGTTAATTTCTTAATTTTGTGTTACAGAGAGTTTACAAATACAAATCCTCATGACATAAATTGACAAATCATATATATATATATATATATATATATAACACGTGGTTGCTATTGATAACAGTGACTGTAAACTGTGTAAATGTTGACATACGTACAAATAATCGATTAAATTCAAATATAGAATGTTACTTTGTAACCTTGACCTTGTATATATATATAGGAATGGGCGTTACAAATCGTATTATATTATTGAATCTATATGTTGTGGCAATATCGAATATCCGATATCGTGTATCTTAAAAACTATATACCGATATTGTTTCGTATCGGATATTCACTGAGTGGATATCAACGCGAAACCATTTTTTGTGCGTCTTCGAAACTGTATACTAACATTGGCACTTGTAGAACTATATCCAATAATATATAGTTTCGAAATCTGATTCCGCATATGAGTAACGGCAATATATCAACACAGCGCGCACGCGGGCTGTATCCATGAATGTATAGTTTCAGAAAATATATAGTTTCAAAATCCGATTTCGAATATTGATATATAATTTGATATGATATTCAGAAAAAGCTATATTACCCATTCCTAATACTAACAATTATGGTAAATTTTTAATCGCAGCAGCGTAATAATAATGTCAGTATGCCTTAAAACACCTAAGCCTACGCCGAAGGACGAAAAATCTGTAGTGTGCGAGCATGTCATGGATAAACCTACTCAATGAAGTTTGACAAACCCCAGGTCCTTGCAAAAGAAGTACGTTATTTACCCAGGATGTTGCGAGAGGCCATTGAAATTAAAAGGTATCATAATCATAGGGAAAATGGTTTCTCCTTACCACTAGTTTGAGATCCAGTATTTCCTCTGATGAAAAATCTCAAACAGACATAAGACTGCAGTACTAATTAATATTTCTAATTTATTCTAATTTCCATTAATTAATAATAAATTTAACTTAATAAAAAATGTAGCGTAAATTGGAATGTTTTCTTTGTAAAATTAAAAATAAGATTTTTAATTAATAACTCTTGTAAGTATAGTGAAAAAATAGGGTGGTTTGCATTAATATTAGACATCTGGTTGAAGACTGTACCACCTCAGACAACCGTGACCATGGGACCTGTAAAGGGCCCGAAACGTTGGTTTGTTTGAAAAAACAAATATACGTCATGTCTTTGTACTTGGTTTTTCAACGACTTTTTAGTCGTAGCGCCATCTATAACAAATCTATGACAGATTTATCACCCAGTTAGTACCTTTACAGCTACCAGTCCTGGCGAGAGATGTCGCTATTCACTGTATTAATTAAATTTTTTTTTATTGAATTGATATTCAATTATTTTTTGTGAAATTACTCCACTAGTTTGTTATAATTATTAATAAATTGGGTGATAAATCTGTCATAGATTTCTCATAAATGGCGCTACGACTAAAAAGTCGTTGAAAGACCAAGTACAAAGAGACGACGCAAGCACATAGAAAAATTCGTGAGGTCCGTTGGTTCGTAAATATACGTGATTTAAATCCGGAAAAATAGTTTCATTTTCTAAACAGTCTATATTTTATTAGATTCGCTTAAAGTATTCTTCAAGTCCCCTCACTATATTAATTAGAATTTATAAGCACACACCAAATTAAACTTTAAAAAAAGCAGTAGAACTCCTTGTTCCTTGGAGGGAAGTTCTGCTACCTTACCTATTTCTGCCGCCAAGTACTAATATGAGCATTACTATGTTTCAGTTTTGAAGGGTAAGGGTGCTGGTGAAATTACAAGCACATGGGACTTGTCAACTTATACCTCGAGGTGACAGGAGTAGTGGTAGTGCCCCTCAGATCGTTGCGATTTAAAGCTCTGAGTGGCACTATAACTGTTATGGACAGGCGTGTCGCTTACCACCAGTCGCGCGAATTGTTCGTCCCATCACTTGGTTACAAGAAAAAGAAAATTATAATGTCAACTAATTGGTATGAAATTGGTCAACAATGCAATGGTCAACTTCAGTTTTAACAATTTTAACAAAAAATCCTTAATTGCCCAAAAACCACCGTGGCATTTGATTCGGTTGCTTATTATTTTAATATTATTTCATCTTATTTTAATTATGGTTTTTATTTTGTGATTTAGATTTTAATATTTAATTTTGATTTAGATTTATACTTTTAATATTTTTTTTACGTTAATTTTATTTTTTATTTTGAAGTTTCTAAAGTGATTAACTAACTTTATAATTTAAGAATATGGATCATAGACATTTGAAATAAATGATTTTTATTTTTATTTTAATAACTTACCTGATTAGTAACAGGTTTAATCCTCGCAATCTCCAGCACTCTGGTCAGCTGTTTCGAGTTGAAATTCGAAACGCCAATACTCTTAGTTAGTCCTTCGTCAACCAGAGGCTCTAGCGCCTTCCATGTATCCACATAGTCCACATCAGAGAACTGGACCTTTCCGTCAGCGTCTGATGGGAAGTTGTCGCCCCCTTCCTGTTAATCAATATACATAAAAAATAGTTCTTTACGGTTCTGTATTTTGAGTATTTTTAGGTCTCCAAATTAGGCGCTTATAAAAACGGTTCAGCAGTACATCAAGTTTATACCATTTGAATAATTATTAATATATAGACCGAACTCTAAGAAAATTCTGGCTGGTTTCGAACCAACGTCTTCTAGCAAACCGTGCCAGATGCTATGCCAACTAAGCCACGGAGAAAGAGCTTGAAGCAGCAGTAGAGCTCCTTGTAAAAGAGTTCGCCCAGAGAAGTACTGCCACCTTACCTATTTCTGCCGCCAAGCGGTAATGTTAACTTCAAGCTCTAAAAAAATCTCCTAACAAATTATAAGAGGTAAGATTTTGTTTTCTTGGTACCTTGTATGCTTGCGGCCAGTGAATAAGATACAAGTCAAGATATTGAAGGTTGAGATTTTCCAGTGACTTCTGCAGAGCACACTTCACCAGGTCAGGGCGGTGAAAGGTATTCCAGAGCTTCGAGGTGATGAACAGGTCCTTCCTGGGAAAAATAGTTAGAGCCTAACGTCGAGTATATAACCTATAGACTTATATAATTTAATTTGTTTGTCCGCCAAATCATTACGGTGACAACTGCGCTCCGATTAGCCGGCCCGAATTCGAAACGATTGACGGGTGTCGTCAATTGTTTCACTTCAAATCTACCAGTTTAACTTGAGCTTTGCTATAATGGGCGAAGATTGAAAAATTACATATTTAATTACCGATGAAATATAAATACGTTTGTTTTATAATTAGATGTTTAGCTGTTTTTCCCACACCCCCGAATGGAACAGACCACAGTTGTTAGAGATATTGTAAAATTAATTTAAAAAAAAAGGTCTATTTTTTGTAACACTGATAGACTCAGTTTCTTATAATAATGATTTTATTGTATTGGAAGAAAATAATCGAGACAGCAGAAGTTGGTCAAATTTAACAAAATGTTTTTTAATTTTGTATAAAAAAAAAACTTTTCATTAAATTTGACCAACTTGGGCTGTCCCGATTTTTTCGTCCGATACAATGAAATGATCCCTTCAAGAAACTAAATCGATTAGCACTAAACAAATTTTTAATTAACTGTATTCATTTTTATGGACAACTCACGATTGATAAAAAAATAACGGTTCCTAAACAGTTTCCTTGTATCTTTCATGGTTTCGGATTCCCCATACTGTCCCATTTAAAAAACACCGTATATATTGCTGCTTTGTAAGCAGTTAGGTTTACATGATTGAAGGACACGTCTTTTCCCTTCGGGAATTTTGCGAGGAATTTAATAGCAGTAGAGCTCCCTGTGAAAGAGTTCACCCAGGGAAGTACTGCTACCTTACCTATTTCTGCCGCCATGCAGTAATGTGAGTTGGTGAAATTTCAGGCACATAAGACTTGTCAACTTATGTCTCAGGATGACGGCCGCAGTGGCAATGGCCCCTCCGATGTTAGCGGATTAAAACTCTGAGTGATACTGCAGCTGATCAGGTGTGTCGCTTACAACCAAGCACACAACTTGTTGGTCCCGTCACTTAGTATTATTAAAAAAAAGAAAGACGAAGAAAAATAATTAGGGAACGATTCAACATTTCAAAAGCGGCGGTATCGGAAGTAAATTAATTAGCTACTCCGCGAACCCAGTGAAGGTTAAATCGTGCAAAATAGCTGCGCTTATGGTGAATATTTTTTCACGCAGTTAATTACTGGCTCTTTGAGATGCGATACGGAGTACCCCGTACTGTCATATACTGATATTTAATTAGTAAACGCCGTTACTGTCCATGATACATGTGATGTGGCAAACAAGTCCTGCGCCTGACACTGAGCTTTAAATGTCAAAGTACTGAGGGGACTGCCACATGCGCCCGTCAATATAAGACGTAAGTTGACAAGTCCCATGTGCCTGTAATTTCACCAACACCCTTACCCTTCCAAATCGAAACGCTGTCGAAGTTGTGGAAGAAAAAGAAAGCGCCACCGTGACTCCGGACTGACGGCATATGGTAAGGGTTCCGTCACTCGCTCAAGGTTACACTATAAGTGCCTACCGCTGACTGCGCCGACATCGGCGCTAGCGCCCATATAAGTCTTTTATTTATGAGCATTCGTCTCCGCACGACTGCACACGGCGGGCAACGTTATTTTCACCTCTCTGAGCGCGTGCTTAGGTTCCGTTTTCCTTGTAGCGACCGCCTGGTGCCATTAGTCAGATTTAGTAGGCTATTGTAGCGTAGGTATTTTCATTAGCGTAGGTAAAAATTGAGAAATGTACAAATGATGAAGAGGCTGATGAAATGAAGACGACATTTAATGAAGGTACGGTACACTTACACTCATAAATAGAAGACTAAATGAAAAAGTTTATAGTTTATTATATAGCCAAGGTACGTCACTCGCTCAAGGTTACGCGATAAGTGCCTACCGCAAGCGTTCAAACATGTCTTTTATTTACGAGCATTCGGTTCCGCACGACTGCACACGGCGGGCAACGTTATTTTCACCTCTCTGAGCGCGTGCTTAGGTTCCGTTTTCCTCGTAGTGACCGCCTGGTGCCTGGTGGTATTTTCGATTTTGTATCAGAGTGACGTATCTGTTACGTAGTAACTATTGAGTAATCAGTGGTATGGTGAACAGTGAGATATGAACTAACCTTTTAACAACTCCCTCCTTTATCTTAACATTGATAGCTTCTCCCACTTCTTTCTCGTTCCCGTAGACGTATGCGCAGTCGATGTGCCGGTAGCCTATGTCGATGGCGTCCTTTACAGCTTGGGTCACTTCACCAGGAGGTGACTGCAACAAAATGTCGGGGAATTCATATACTTTGGTTCTCATAGCAGAAGGAATTTCCTAGATTGAGATCAGGTAGCTGGTGTAGTTGTCTAGCAACTTATTTATTATTATTAGCAGTGATCGGAACAGATAGAGTCCATCTACCTAAACTTCGAGGAACAGAGACAAAAAGTGGAGACTGTCTTGCGACTACTTACATTTTTTTGTCTCGGATTTTTTTGAGAAAAAAAAAATTTAGAACAAGCCACCCTTTCTTACTATAATAAACTGTAAAACTGTTTGTGCAAGTGGGTCCTTAAAAGTTCAAGAGTTGAATGTCGAAAATTGTGGGTGTCGAAATGATTTTTTGTAGTGAAGCCTTGTATCGCGTGTATGTATTACTATTTTTGCCAATAAATGTAAAATATTTCATTTTTTTACCCTGTATTATTACGGTAAATTAACTATACAGTATTGAAAACAGAATTTTAAATGATCTCAAATAAAAGAATGGCAAGAAATAATTTTGACCGCATTTTGAGGTCAAATACCCCACTGTGGGGCGGCAGAAATAGGTAAGGTGGCAGTACTTCCCTGGACGAACCTATCCCAAATAACGTCAATTTTTAATGTACCAAATATTTCCCGAATCCCGAAAATAATCCGGGACAAACAAATGTAATCGTAAGTCAGTCTCCATTTGCTATATCTGCTTATCGAAGTTTAGGTAAACTCTACCTATTCCTTCCGATCAATGATTATTAGTCATTCGACGCATAGCCATTAGCCATTACTTATAAAAGTTTTAACAGTTCCAAGGGCCAGAAATCGATGCGACTTTGTATTCATAAATAATGCTTAACGATCGTGTTGAACGTCAATATTTGTATAACAATTAAATTGTAAAAAACCTTGAAGTCAAAGTCAAATAATCATTTATTCTATAGGTAAAACTTTTACACTTGAAAACGTCATGTTTTAAGCTACTGCTCGTTCACTACGCTGACCTCCCTGAGAAGAACGAGCTAGAAACTCTCGGGATTGCTCTTTTCAAATAAACTTAAATGCTATAGAATACATTTTGAATCATATTTGTGTGGAATCTAGACTCAGGTTGTCTATCCATACATCTTTATCTAACACGTAGTCTACAATTTTGTAATATGACCCTTCAATTAAAATACTTTTAATGTAAGTATTAAACTTAAAAAATGGTAATCTTAAATATGCTATGGAATATTATTGTAAAAGTGTATACAGTTCCCCATAAAATAATCGTTTACCTTAGTTAAACGAAAACGTGATACCATGAGTTTGGACTTAGTTCTAAGGTTAATATTATGGATATCTTCTTTCTTAACGAAATTATGTACATTTTTACGGGCATACAAAATATTTGAGTAAATGTACTGTAATGCCACAGTCGTGATACCAGTCTCCTTAAACTTTTCTCTGAGAAAAATCCGAGAATCTAAACGGTACACAGAACGAATCGCTCATCTCTCGTTAATATAGTTTGTATATCTGCCGCTTTACCCCACATAAGAATCACGTAAGACATTATACTCTATCTGCTGGCCAAAGAAGCTATAGGTATGTGGAAACCATTAGAGTTTACGATCTAAGGTCACTCCCAAAAAGACAGCTTTATTAACAAGGTCAACTTTTCTCCATTTATTTATATTATATTGAATACATATTTGTAACTTTATTATGAAAAAAGAACCGACCTTCATGCTGATTAATGGCGAATATGAATTCTATTTACTAGGCAACAACATTTAAATTTACTTTTACTTACAACATTTACTTGCCTAAATCGGGGGTGACCCAAAAAATTTGGGAACGTATGGTGTATAGCTTGACGTGCTGTTGACTGTGCCATTCTTTCTTCAGATGGTAAAATAATAAGTCTTTGTCCGTCTGTGTGTATATTGTTAAACATCTCAAAAGGATGCCTTGTATAAGATTAACCAATTTGTGATAACATTTTGAACTATGACGTCCTGTTACTTATTATTGTGTGAAAAGCAGAGTGAAATAAACCCCGGGCTGAATAACTCGAAAGTCTGATGCATAAAAATAATCCTCGTATGCCTGTCTCCGACGTTGCAAAACCACAGAGGCAGACGGATCAATGCGACGTGGACGGCTTCACAAAGGTGGTGAAGAGAAAGAGGAAGCCTACCAGCCGTAACCTGTGTGGCACAGCATTGACAGGATCGAACTTTTGCTCCGTTCGGCAACACCGACGACGCTGCTGTACCTGTCGCAATTACATAACTCCACGAGTCTGAGGAAATAGTGGATGACATCAGGCTTAAAACCAAATACACTCTGAGGGTCAAGCGGTTGGAGTCCCGCCGCAACATAAATATTTTAATTCGTTTACGGTGAGAGTGGCGACCGAACATCTGTCGGCCTTAATGAAGGAAGAGCTTTGGCCGAAGGGTGTCATAAATCGGCGATTCCGCGGCCGGTTACCTGACACCAGATTGCGCCACACAAAATCTGTTTTATGTATTACTCTGCACTAAATAAATGACTTTTTTTTCGTCTTTCGGAAAACGAAAAATCTCCTCTCTTTAGCCCGTTTAGATGATGATAAACAGCTGTATCCACACAATTCACAACCATTATAAATAATAACGTAAAATGATGTTATATATTAACGTACGCGTTTCGTAATGAATAAATGAAAACTATATTCAAATAATCAAAGCCGTCTTAGCGCGAAAACGGCTTGCCGACAGCCTTATTGCTGTTCAGTCAATGTGACCGTCAATGTGCGGGGCGTGGTGCAGTATCTAAAGATAGGGAGGGGCGGAGAGTGTCCGTTCTGGTTACTTTTTGTTCTCTCCCCGTAGTCTCTCCGGAAAACTCTATCTCTCGACTCGGTAAATAGGGACTCGGACCGCGATTTGGACAATGGAAATGATCTTTTGTTTCTCCTCAACTCCTGCTGCATACAATTTTTTCAGCAACTGAGTGGTGCATAATTGGAACATGCTACCGGAAGATGTTGTTTCTACTGTCTCTATTAATGCCTTCAAAAACAAGCTCGACAACCGGCGAGTGAGTGAATTAGTGCTAAAAAAGTGAACTAACACAAACAATATAAATTTCAACACTGTGTGATGTAGACATACCAGCGAAAGCTGCTCGTCTATAATCAAATAAATAAATAAATAATTTGTTAGTTACTCAATGCTACTGCAATATTGATAATTTTTTATTTAAAATTTAACTAACGGTTGTTATATTCTTTACTTCCCGTTTTTATAATTTATAATTAAATTCTTATTGTTATTTATGCTATACCATAAATGCATGCTATATCAAAAGTGAAATAAGAAACAAACCAACGTTTTGGTATAGTATAATACAAGTATGGTAACTCCAGAGAAACGTAGCAGCGAGTCTTGCACGTTCGGACACACATTTTCGCATAATCCCGCAGTGCACTCGCTTTGCGTTATTATTATTTTTATAACATCAAGTGACGGGACGAACAAGTCGTACATGCACCTGTAAATTCTGGCTTCCACTAACCGTTTTAAATAGCAAAACATAGAGCACAAAATTCTCTATTAATTACATTTTTATTGAATTGATATTCAATTATTTTTTGTGAAATTTCTTTTCCACTAGTTTGTTATAATTATTAATACAAAGATCGAACACTCAGAAAAAATTCCTTCGATCCGGTCGGATTCGAACCGACGTCTTCTTGCATACCGTGTCAGACGCTATACCAACTAAGCCACGGAACGAACCAACGGACCTCACGAATTTTTCTATGTGCTTGCGTCGTGTCTTTGTACTTGGTCTTTCAACTCTCTCGCCAGGACTGGTAGCTGTAAAGGTACTAACCGGGTGATAAATCTGCAATAGATTTCTCATAGATGGCGCTACGACTAAAAAGTCGTTGAAAGACCAAGTACAAAGACACGACGCAAGCACATAGAAAAATTCGTGAGGTCCGTTGGTTCGTTCCGTGGCTTAGTTGGTATAGCGTCTGGCACGGTGTGCAAGAAGACGTCGGTTCGAATCCGACCGGATCGAAGGAATTTTTTCTGAGTGTTCGATCTTTGTATTAATAATTATAACAAAATTCTCTTTTAAAAACAGATGAAATTAGTAAACGCGTTCGATTTATAGGAACTTACCCTAACGATGCATAGCTGAAATACCATTAAACAATTTCAGTATTCTAAAATGGGTTATGGTTTATTCTTCTCTCTCTTTTTATCATCTCTCTCTATTATTTATTACGCAATATTCACCAGCACCATTACCCTTCGAAACCGGAACACAGTAATGCCAGGTAAGGTGCCAGTACTTCCCTGGACGAACTCTCACAAGCAGCTCTACTGTTAGAAGTTTTTGTTTCACTATAATTTTCAACTTGTGAATGGCAAATTTTGAATATAAACCTGAATTTTTATACAATGCCTCTTCTTAAATGAATTTGTGTGAACGGAAGAAACCCATAACTCTAACTGATAGCATCCATTCATGTAGTCATGTTATGACTTAAATGACAATTGAACAAGCCATATAACTGATATAAATTGATAACATTTAACATTATCATGTGAAGTATATACTAGTGTATTTATCACACAATGTAAATAGCTATATGTTTGTGATTTTGCGTACATATTTTATGGTATCTACAGTACATTTACTCACTTCAATGCATGATAAAGAAAACATGTTATGAATAAACTTGTGACACATTTAAGCATGACACACACAGAGAGCGGGTGCGAGTCGGGTGCGGGTAGGGTGCGGGTCGGGCGCGAGTCGGGACCGCGATGTGTCTAATTCCGTGTATTTATATGGACGAAAAAGAAAAGAAAACTTTAAACCATCACATGGCCACCATCTCAAACTAGTTCGTACCTTCCAAAACTCCTGCTGCATACAATTTTTTCAGCATCAGAGTGGTGCATAATTGGAACATGCTACTGGAAGATGTTGTTTCTACTGTCTCTATTAATGCCTTCAAAAACAAGCTCGACAACCGGCTACGAATGAGTGAATTAGTGCTAAAAAAGTGAACTAACACAAATGATATAAATTTCAACACTGTGTGATGTAGACATACCAGCGAAAGCTGCTCGTCTATAATCAAATAAATAAATAAATAATTTGTTAGTTACTCAATGCTACTGCAATATTGATAATTTTTTATTTAAAATTTAACTAACGGTTGTTATATTCTTTACTTCCCGTTTTTATAATTTATAATTAAATTCTTATTGTTATTTATGCTATACCATAAATGCATGCTATATCAAAAGTGAAATAAGAAATGTGTGTTGGTTATACTATAGATATATCTTTGGATAGTGTATCCAATGGCAGCAAAGAGAAAGGTCTTTAACATCTGCATCCTTTCAATTTTGACCTATGGATGCCAAACGTGGGCATAGACTAGTAAACACCATCAGAAACTCACAACCTGTCAAAGAGGAATGGAGAGAAGTATGCTGGGATTCTCTTTAGGAGGCAAAAACAGTGCTACAGACATACGAAGAACTACTAAATTTGAGGATGTCACTACAAAACGCAAAACACTAAAGTGGAAGTGGACTGGCCAAATGTACAGGGAAAGAGTAGAAAAGTGGACCAGAAAGGTAACAGAATGGTTACCAAGAGGAAATGTCAAGAGACAACACCTTTGACTAAATTGTTCAGCGAATAAATATCTTGTATTCCAATATTTTTGCATTCTTGTCAAGCAGACTATATTTCTGCACAAATTGTTCAATGGTTATCAATCACCGAGCAAATTCAGTGATAGTGGACCATTGAGCAATTTGTAACACAGCGATAAGTCATTTTTTTCATGTCATGATTGTTTATGTTTTAAAATATTATAAAATATATATATAACCGTCATTGTGAATAAAAACAGCCGAAGTATTTTAATAACCGGCAATCTATCTCACCACCGCTACACATGTCTTTCAACCCTGACATTGGCAAAATCGTCGCGCAAAACGACGGAGCCATAGACACAAAAGTTGAAGTTGAAGTTGAATCGACTTCAAAAAATAAGAGGGTACTCAATGCGACTGGATTGTGTGTGTGTGTTACGCTATAACTCCAGTAATTAATTTGTGAACCAATGTTGATGATTCTGTGTTGTTGGAAAGTGGTTCCCATTTCTATTTGAAGAAAACGTTCCACCTCTAAGGGTGGCAAACTAGGGGATGAATCCGGTTTCACGCACTTTCCTTTAACCAATTCTAATAAAACTTGGCAAACGTGTGAAATTGCAATAAAATAGTTTATAAGAAAAGTTTTGAGGTCAGTTTTTTAAAACACCCTATATTTTCTTTTTTGTTATAGTTTATTGGTTCACTTACAATGTAACATACTATAAATTCAATTTGGTGAAGTTCTTATCTAAATTGCACAATTACTTATGAGTGAACACAGCTTGCAAAAACAATGTAAAATGTAAATTACTTATATAGAATTTAAATACAGCAACTTAAATTTAAAAGAACAACGAAAAACTAATACAAACAAAACCAATAAATACAAGTGAACAAGGGTCTCAGACACCATCAAACTAGATGGTGAAAAAAAAAAACATTAGTTAAGGTTCAACATAATACTAATGTGAAATTTGTGAAGCAACTGCCAAAATACATCGCAAACGTGACTGTGCTTATTATATAGTCTGCAGTAGTGATGAAAGAGACTCAAGTCTTTTAAGGCCTTTTAAAAACCTCGACTAATTATCAACGCCTCACAACTACTCTTTTAACCCTTAAGTCTTGAGCCATAAGACTAAAACTGAAGACTAATTTGAGTCGAAGTCTTTTAATCCTAGGAAGCTTAAGACTTTTAGGACTAAAACGACTAAAAAAATTAAAACGACTGGCGCCTCATAGCCTCGGGAGACGCGAGTCATGAG
>NW_020655710.1:0-16516 GCF_003589595.1 Hyposmocoma kahamanoa | reverse complement strand
TATTAGTTCTTTTACCTGTTATAACTTCGATATCCGATAAATCGGTATAAAATCATCACCGGCACCTCTAGGTGTGGTATGCGTCTACGGCTGCATGTATCGCGTGAGCGGGTAACAGTACTTCCCTAGACGATCTCTTTCAGCGCTTCTGCTACTAAAACCCAAGTAGATGATTATGTATTTCAAATAACATTTTGGCCAGCCCTGGTTTAAGACAACGGACTTCATTCAGTCACGCCTTTTGACGGCAAACACAGTAAGATAGAAATGGTCGGAATACCAATAAGAGCCCACCTACGTGGAAGAAATACATGGAATAATAGGTACCTAGATTTATTTATCCATCTGCGAGGGGTGGCCCATATTAATCATGCTTTGCGTGGACAAACCGCTGATCGTCGGCGACGAAGACCCTGAATTTTACAAAAAAAGACTCCGATAGCCTAGTAGTTAACAACCTGAGCCATGAAAGTTTTTCCAGGCTCTTTAGGGTTGGAAAAAATAAGGAAAATTTGATCTGTTTATACTTTCAAAAATAAACTCAGAGAGCACATTTTAATACTGCAAAATACTCCTGGAGATTTTTTTGAGATAAACATAAAATACATAAAAACATAGTGACAATTTTATTTTTCTGATCAAATTGAGTTATTTTCATGTTGTACCGTATTTAATGCGCGTCCACAATTTTTCAATTTTTCATTTTCTTTTTAATTAATTTGTAATTTTTAACCGACTTCAAAAAAGGAGGAGGTTTTCAATTCGACTGTATTTTATTTATTTATTTTTTTCTTGTATGTATGTTACGCGATAACTCCGGTATTAGTGAACCGATTTTCATGATTCTTTTTTTGTTGGAAAGGGGTTACTTCCATAGTGGTTCCATTTCATTTTGAAGAAAATCATCCACCTTTAAGGGTGGCTGTTCACGCATGAAAATTCATTTTCATAAATAGCGCCTAAATTTTCCTTAAGGAGAAATTATTTTCATGGTCGATTTTGCTATTTCTCCAATTCAAGGCGTTTTTCTCGCCTTTATTTTGAGTAGTGAGAACCGATTATTATTACCTCCAGTGTCAAGTCCTGTATAGTGGCGAACTAGGGGATATTTCAATAAAACTTAGCAAATAGACGTAATTCCACGTACTTTTGAGGTCGGTTTTTTTAGTACTCTGTACTGAGATTATTACTTTTAAATCGGCCAATTCAAAAAGGGTCCACTGAAAACCAGCGCTGTGGCTCCGCCGCAGTATTTGCTGAGTTGGGCCCTTTTCAGTGCAATACACATTAAGCATAAAATCATATTGTACGTGTAACATGTGTTTGTGCTGAACAAATTTATTTTCTTTCTTCTTTCTTTCTTTCTTCTTTCAATTCGAAATTTACTATGTGGTTTTTGGTGAAGTTCACCAAAAATCGGCGGGTTTCATCACCTGAACATTCCGTTCAGGTGATGAAACCCGCGTATCGAAGACAGCACAACCTTAGAAAAACGTGTCAAGTCCCCAACCCGCACTGGGCCAGCGTGGCGATCTAATTATTATCTAAATCTATCGCCTGAGAAAAGACCCGTGTCCCGCAGTGAGATATGCAAACGTGTTGACGATGATGATGATAGTTTTTCTTTTTTTTTAATTTATTCAGTTGCAAAATATTTACAAAATCCAACTCCTCTTTATCTCTCGGCAAGATGTACTTATTACTCAAAAGTGACACTACAAACCTAGTTATTGTCTCTTTAAAACTGCTATACATTCCTTGACATTACACTTAGGCTGCCTTTCTACCAGAAATGTGAGACGTGGCGAAGTAGCGTGCGAGGAAAAATCCACCAATAGGATTACTTCATTTTCCTAACCTCTCTTAGCGCAGCTCCGGTGGAAAAGGGTTAGCGGAGCTAAGTATTTGTACATACAAAATAGCGAGAAATGTGTGTGTGTGTGTGTGTGTGTGTGTGTGTGTACATATCGCCACCGCTCACCACACCACGCCGTGCAAAGCTAAAAAGAGTTTGTAACGCATCCTCGCACAGCTCTGGTGGAAAACATCACACCGTTTCAAAGCACTGCTACACGTCTTCGCACCGCCTCGCCACCTCGCGTAACTCTGGTGGAAAGGCGGCCTAAATGTCAGATATTAATATGCCATCCCGTAATTCACTCAGCAAAGCTTATTGTCGACGCTAATTTTCAGTGAACAGAACGTAGTCAAATGTATAACTAGATACTACTAATAATATCAGTCCTTAAATAATATCAGTACAGAGTACTAACAAAACCCACCTCAAAAGCTTTGAAAAATTGAATTACGTCTATTTTCCAAGTTTTACTGAAATCCGTTACCGAAAAGTGTGCAAAACCGGACTCATCCTCTAGTTCGCCATTATACGAGACTTAACACAGAAGATAATAAAAATAGGTATTCACTGCTTAAAGTAGGTATATTCAGAGAAAAACAAAATATAGCATAGCAAAACCAACCATTAAAATAATTGCTCCTCGTAAAATTTAAGCGCTATTTATAAAAATAAGTCTTCATTCGTGAAAATTCCACCGGCCGTTGAAAGCTTTTTTGAATTTTAAAACAATTTTTCAACAGGATCTTCTTACAATTCCTGCAGAAGTTTTAATATTGGCCACTCGTTTGGCGCCATCAGTGTCAGAAAACACAGCTACAACTAGATAAAATTTGCATTTTAACGATGGTAGATTGTCCTCCTCTAGAACTACTAGGACGTTATCTCTATCTTCAATGCATCTTTATGAGTACGCTATTTCGTCCTCAGTTAAAGCTCTGAGACATATTCTTTGCTCCATCTGCACCAGAAATGTTGTAGAAAGTTTTCGATTTCCTGGAAACGATTCATGTGATTGTTTGGCACATCTTGATTATCCTGTCTTGGCAAAGAAGTGAGCGGTGTGTATTAATGGCATTAGGTCTTCTGGATCGCTCGAGAGTTAAGTGGTCGTGAATTGACGATTGCTTCAATTTGGACAAATGCTTATAAAGCTCTTGAAAAGTTAAGTTACAACTGTCCAACGCTCTTTGTAAATGATATTTGGTCGACTTTACATCAACCTCTCACAGACCTCCGAAAAGTGGTCTCATATATCATGGTCCCATATACCTTCATTGTCGGCCTCAGACGACAGCGAATCACAATTACTTTTTAAAAACTTTGAAAGGTCGTTGTAAGCACCAACAAATGATAGACCATTGTCGGAATATATGGTTGTGGGTTTCCCCCTACGCGCAATGAATCTGCGCAATGCTGATAAATAATTATTTCTTGTCAAGTCACCAACCAGTTTAATGTTGATAGTCTTTGTCGTGAAACATATAAAAATAGGTCTATGTACACCTTCACCAGCCTACATCCACCACCTTGACGACTAGCAGTTAAGTTCACTTGTTTTCTTAATTTGAAGCTTATATTGTATCCTTGAATCCAGGTAAAAAAATTTCGGTCAAGGAACATGTACGGGATTAACACAGGAGATAATAAAAATTGGTGCTCACTGCTTATCCTAATCACGTAATATACCTACATACAAAAAAACATACAGTCGAGGTACCCATCCCATCACATTCACTTTTTTGATCTTCAAAAACTACTACGGTACGATGTTAGCAGTTATTCGTTTTACAAACAACGAGCAAAAATAATTTACTTAATATTGCACGTCATATGAATCACAGACAAAAACAAATATTAAAACAAACAAAAGATATAAGTAAGGTTACAACAGGCGGCTGTCTTGCTATATAGAAATTATTTCCAGGCAGCCTCGTCGTGACAGGATAAACTGAAATTTGTTAATAAACAGAAAATCTGACACCTATTGCAATCAAAACTACATTTTGAGATGTATTTGTTTTTCAAAGCAACGTTTTGGGCACTTTACGGGCAGCAATCAACTGTGATCATGGTACTTTTAAGAGGGAGCAGAGGAAAAATTTCTAATCTTTAATTTGATTTTAGAGGGGTATATCCACTTTAAAGTTAAAAATAAAATATTGTATGAGTAACTACACGATATATTCAAGCATAGACATTAATCAAAAACATAAAACAATAAAGTTTCCTCGATAGATAAAAATCACGAAATGACCTATAATTTTCACATTTTTTCGATTCATCGTCGAAATGCTACAGGTTATTAGGACAAAAATTAGATAATTAATTATATTTATGCACGATCGAGAACTGTCACTACGGATTTTTTTTAGTCCCTTTAGTTTTAGAGTTATACCGCTAAAACGAATTTGGTACTTTTAATGCGCAAAATTCAACATCTCCTGTCGCATGTCACGCGAACTTCAGGCATATATTTGTTTCACAAATTTGGGCGGAGCCAACGTCAAAACTTTTTTGGCATGCTCCCTCTTAAAGAGCCCAATAAGTTAAGTTGTTTGAAAAAATAAATTTTTTTATTTGATTTCAATATCAAATATAGTTCCACTTTCAATGTATACAAATCGCAAAAACCTAAGAAGTCGATACGAATACCTCTACTATTACATATGTACAGATAAAATTTAACACGCCATGTTTTTTTAGTAAAAGAAAGCAATGAGAGTGGTAAATACACGGTTCTCAATCTGCCTCCGTGGCCAAATGGTTACCATGCCGGACTGCCACGCAGAGGTCCCATGTTTGATTCCTGGGCCGGGAGAAATATTTGTATAGCCTACATTTATTTCTCTCGTAAGTTTGGGCGTAATTTGTGGTTGTCTATGTACGTGTCCATGGCACCTGCGACACAGGGTTTCCCTAGTGCGGGGCTATGTTGAGTGTGTGCGTTATTTTCATCAACATCATCATCATCTCAATTGCTGTGATATAATATAGTCAACAACCTTTCTTTATGTTATAAAAATAAAGGTTCTTACCGTCAATGGCACAAACTACACTATTCTAGCTCAAAAGTTAGCCACGCCGATCGCATCTCTAATATTATAGTAGCAGTAGAGTTCCTCGTGAAAGAGTTCGTCAAAGGAAGTACTGCCACTTTACCAATTTCAAGTAATTTGACTATTACTGCGTTCCGGTTTAGAAGAGTATAAGGGTGCTGGTGAAAATACAGGCACATGAGACATGTCAACTTATGTCTCAGGGTGTCGAACGCATTGGCAGTGCCCATAAGGTCGTTGCGTCTTAAAGCTCTGGGTGGCACTGCAACTGTTATGGACAGGCGTGTCGCTACCACCAGTGCACGACTTGTTCATCCTGTCATTTGGTAATATTAAAACCTGAAGCGTCATCAGGCATCGTTTGAATCGCACCGCAGAAACAATGAACAAATTGTCCTTACTCCGACCAACCTGAGTCTGAAGCTTCTGAAGACTTCTAAATCAGCCATGGCACTTCGCGTCCAAGAGGAAGACTCTAATCAGCTATTGCAAAGGTATTCTGAACAAGATAACAATTTTCGTTTTGACAGACAAAGGTCTGTTCAAAATTCAATTACAAAATTCAAATCATCGTCATTTCATAGATAAGCAAATTACGCTTGAAATCGTTTTAATTAAACTCATTCGTAAGGCAGATTTCCCTGAGAAGAATTAGCAAGAAACTCTATGGGTTGCTCTTTGTAAATAATACATTTCATCGTATTTAATATTTACAATATTTATTACAAACATCATAGATTGAGACTACCTGCAAGAGCTAAACGAGTCGATGCCACGGATTTTTATCCTCCAAGTACGCAGAAGCTGTATATTATTAACCTTTAGTATAAAGTTTTTGTTTCACTATAGTTTTGAATCTCATAAATGGCAAATTTTGATTATCAAACGGAATCTTATGGAAGATAATAATCTTTTATTAGCTTTTATAATAAGGCCCCTTAAATTAATTTGTGCCTTTTTAAAGACGATTGCTAGAAAGAATAGCCACTTTATTTTTAAATCTCGCGTTAATGTTATTCTTTTTAAGAATCTGTTTTATTGTAAATTTTTGAATTTATATATCAAGAAGAAAGTAAAACAGGTTGCCCTTGCTAAAAACCTTCAGTTAAATATTTTGAAGACACGGCTATTACGGAAAGCTACAGAAATTTATTTATATCATATATCATAGAAATTATATTTGGAGGACAGTAAACCGGCGCGACGTCACAATTTCTTGCTTATTTTTGTCGTATATCAACAAAAATAATATTATTATTTTCAGCAATCATAATCCACCATGCGCCTGAAAAGAAAATTGTGCGACTTACATATTTACCATAATACACATTCTACCGTACTTATAATTTCTTGTTCGATTTTATGCTCTACGCACTTGAATTAAGTGGCATCAGGCGTAAAATGTGATCGTTTTGCAAGGCGAAATTAATTTTGCTCGCTATATAAGAATAAGTGGCAGGCTTTGAGATTTGCGTAAAAAAGGTGAGAGGTCTTTCTCAGAAGCAATTTTGTGAATATTATTTATTTCGGCTTCCATATTTAATAACGCATTTGATGATGATATAAAGCAGGCTCTCGATTATGTACGGACAGAAATAAATAGAACATTTTATGAAAGATAGCTTTTCATTTGAGAGAAGAAATCGATGTACACAGTGCCAGAGCCATTAATATGATATGAATACAGCGACGCATTTAGAACAAAAAAAAAAGAATATCGACGCTGAAAACCAATCTTGTTGTATCTCGAGAAATAGAACTTTACACCAGAGCCGAACAACTGTTACAAGAAGTTGTAAAAGTACAAAACGACCTGAAATGCTGTATGTTTTTTATGATAGCAAGTGATGGCACGAACAAGTCATGCTTGTAAGCGACAAGCAAGTCCATAACAGATGCAGCGCCACTCATAGCTTTAAATTGCAAAGATTTGAGTGACGCTGCCACTGCGAACGTCATCCTGAGACATAAGTTGACATGTCACAAGCACCCTGACACTTTCAAATTGGAACATATAAATTTTAATACTACTTGACGGCAGAAATAGGTAAGGTGGCTAAGTACTTCCCTGGACGTACTCTTTCATAAGGAGGTCTAGTGCTCCTTAACTAAAAAAAATTATCGGGCGGCGATTTCGCTGTATCTCGGTGAACCATTATTAGTTGGCCACATTGACTTACAAATAAATGGACGACGGGTCTAATACAAAAACCACGAAAAAAATGTCACAAGTCAACCTATTTAAACGTAGTGACATATAAAGGAATATGAAAAAGCTAAAACGTTAGATTTAAATTGAAATGTCATCGCAGTACTGTCTAATTTTGCTTGCTTCGCTGTCAGTCGAACAAACGAAGACTAGAGCGTGAATGACGCTCTGTATACGATTTTAACGCCCTACAAGTTCGGACACTTTTTTTTAGCGCGGACCCAACGTCCATAAATTGTAAGTCAATGGTTGGCCACGATAAAATGCTGTAATTATTTCAAAATATTCAAACGAGGACCGTGTATCTTGACTTAAAAAAAAACCATTGAAAAATTTTTGTGTTCCTCTTTTATTATAAAAAATAGCAATATTTTCCCATTCACAGCATTTTTGAGTGTTTCGTCAAAAATACGAGACAAAAATATTACGCCGCACTGCGATTCAAATATTCTCGTAACTCCACAATTTCGTGGAATTGAGAAAACACGATAATTAAAAAAAACAAATACTTTGCTTGTACTTTCACCAGCATCCTTACACTTCTTCTTATCGTGTCAGTGCTGTTTTTATTTTAGAATTTCATTGGCTTTAAGTAGTATGTCACCTTAACTGCGCTATCCGAGGCCGTGTAGAGATCTTCCTTCGTGCAGGTATTAGGGCACAAGGTGCACCACAGCAAGTGCTGCATAGACTTTTATTGGCGCATCGCAGTCACGTAGGGTTACACTAGCATGCCTGAACTTCCATTTCCACGATTCAAGGACTCCCACATGGGCCGGTAGAGCGTAACCTGATGGTAATTGCATTACTGCTTGGCTGCAGGGCCCAAAGTGTGCTCATTGAAAATCATATGAATAAAAAGTAATAAATACCAGGACCTCCACTCCGACTATCTATTTACAGCCTTTGGAATCGAAACCCTTGGCCCGAGAGGTCCCAGTGCCCTTCATCTGCACAAAATTTGATTCAAAAAATTAATAGACTATCTGGAAAACCCAGGGACTAGCTGCAGCTGACTACTTAGCTTTTATTGTACCTTATCTGTATATTTCGACTTATTGTCTAATAAAGCTTTCTCATTCTGATTTTGCCTAATATTAGGGGTTAAAGTATGAAATTGCCGTTTTATTGCAATAGGTTCTTTGAATTTTCATAGAATCTTCATGGTTTGAGGTTTTCGAATGAAACTTTTTTCAAATGGTTTCTGTGATTTTTTTTTTTAAATTTGAAACATTTGAATATCGACTTTCAATTGTTTTTGTTATTCAATTTAGACAAGAAAGATGGATACTGCGAAAATTCGATTGATTTTTGAATACGAGTTCCGACGCGGAACTAACGCGGCAGAAACAGCCCGCAATATCAATGCTGCGTTTGGAGAGGGGTCTACTAATGAACGCACCGTGCGATTTTGGTTTAAACACTTTCGTGATGGAAATTTCGACTTAAAGAACGAGCCACGAGGAAGACCGCCCACACAGGTGAATAACGATGAATTAAGAGAGATAGTGGAAGCCGATCCTAGTCAAACTACCCAGGAATTAGCGGCATGGTTTAACGTTACCTTACCCACAATATTGACTCACTTGCGGCAAAACAATAAAATAAAAAAATACGAAAAATGGGTGCCTCATGATTTGACTGATCTGCAGAAAGAAACGCGTGTTGAAACTTGTGTTGCCTTGTTGAACCGGTACAGAAATGAAGGAATATTGGATCGAATTGTAACATGTGATGAAAAGTGGATTCTTTATGATAACCGGAAAAGAAAAATGCAATGGCTGACCCCAGGTCAAATGCCACAACAGTGTCCTAAAGCAAAACTTACCAATAAAAAGGTAATGGTAACTGTTTGATGGTCTCAGCATGGTGTTATTCACTATAGTTTTCTCCGATCTGGTCAAGCAATAACGGCAGATGTCTATTGTGCCGAACTCCGAACCATGTTGACAAAACTAGCAGTAAAACAGCCCCGACTCATGAATCGATCTTCACCATTATTGCTCCACGACAACGCGAGACCTCACACAGCACGAGAAACCATTTTGACCCTTCAGGAACTGCAGTTAGAAACCATTCGTCATCCTCCGTATTCACCAGACCTTGCTCCAACGGACTACCATTTTTTTTCGCGATTTGGACAATTATCTACGTGACAAGAAGTTTTCTTCCCAGGAGGCAGTACAAAATGCTTTCACACAGTTTGTGCAGTCTAGATCGTCGGAGTTCTATCGCAAAGGCATTAATAACCTTCCCATTAGATGGCAGCAATGTATAGATAATAATGGCAACTATTTTGATTAAATAAATTTGTTAAAAATTTAAAAAATAAACAATTTAGATTTTCAGTACAAATCGGCAATTTCATACTTTAACCCCTATTATTAATGTTGTGTACAATCATTATTGGATGTCAGGTTTACGATGTTACATATGTCGTAGTTCTAAGTCATCGAGTATATAAGCAGAAATAGAGACGAAATGTCTGAAAACTGACTTGCGCGCACGTCTCCGAATATCCCAAAAATATTCTGTATTTATTGTAATAAAGATAATATCTATAACAATGGGGGGCTTTACCAATCGGTGGTGTGAGAAAAATAGTAAAACATCTAATTACAAAATAAACGGAATCACATTTCATCGGTAATTTAATATTAAATACGTAATTTTTGAATTTTCGTCTATTAAAGCAAAGTTAAATTGGTCGATTTGAAGTGAAACAATTGACGACACCCGTCAATTGTTTCGAATTCGGGCTGGCCAATCAGAACGCAGTTGTCACAATAATGATTTGGTAGAGTAGTTTCAAACAAATTAAATGACATTTCGTCTCTATTTCTTGTTATGTACCCGATGTTAGAAAGCTACAGTATATTAATACACGTCATGTTTGTTACACTCTACGCTCGTACAAGGTACAATGCTGTCAACATTAGAAGTTTCACAAAGTCCGCGCGTAATGGAGACATATTTTGCACAATGTTCACTTTTATTCGTCATAAATTACACTTTGTATGTGAAACGGCATGTCTCTCTGTACGCCGAGCAATGTGCCCGTCGAAGGAATAGATTGATTTAATGGCAGTATAACAAGTTTGCTCGAAATAGAAAGAATAAATATTGTAAAATGTACCTCAGTAATTAAAAACAAAATATATTTTCCCGATCTAAAATCGCGTATATGAAAAAACAATACTTTCCTTTCAAATTAGTAATTTTGATTGCTCGTAGGATTTTTTGGTTTATTGTAATTTTTAAGTTTAATAACATAAAAAGATTTTAGCTTACGTTGTATATTAGATATTATAGATATATATATGGCCATAAAAATTTTACATTGGAAAGTAAGTTATTCCATTGAAAAACTAATAAATTTCTTTTCCTTGGCTAACAGCCGAAAAATTGTTGTTGTTGTGAAATTACAAAACACTGTATTTAACCTTGCATTGTTTTGGTTGGACACGATAGAATGTCGTCTTGTAGTTGAAGTTTGAGTCGCTACAAATGTTAGAAGACCCCGATCCTCTGAGAGTTTTCGCTAATTCAGGCGCTCCGCAACATTATACTGTATTTCGCGCGCGTAATTGTCAAACCAAAAGGCTGCATTGCTGCCGCCATGTTATGTAAAAATTATTTTTAAATTTTAAAACAGTTTATTTTAGTTTTCAATACCTCATTCAAAAATATAAATACCTCTAAAGTTGAAATGTCAGGGTATAGATTAAACCTAGATTAAATCATGTGAGCGCTGTTAAATCAAAACACTGTAATAAGTGACTTTACAGTGTATTGGTTGGACACGGCAGACACACGTTTTGTTCTTATAAATTTTATTTCTTCAAATAAAATTACTAACTAGTAAACAACGTTTTCCCAATTTCTCCACGAAAACATCACTTAGAATAGTTCGTAAGATCTGCTGACTTGGTGTGTAGATCAGTTGGTTAGGGTGTTAGGTCCGGTTTGGCGAAGTTGCTGGTTCGAGTCCGGGCATGTCGAAGGAATTTTTCTTTCTGTTTTTCGATCTTTATACCAATAATATTAATATTATAATATTTTCATAAAAACTATATGAATATAATTGCAGTAAAATGTAGTAAAGGCATCACGATATTTAATTAAATAAATTATGAAGTAAAGTTACAGAAATGACAAAAAAATCGTTCAGACAATTTTAAAATAATATTAAATTGTCAGACCGTAAATTTCTTTACTCTGTGATAGATTTTATGTAGTATTTTTATTCTCACGGAAACTGACGTGTTATGAACTTGTTTGTTTGTCACTTCTTGTCTCTTCTCTTATTTAGTGATTCATTCTTATTTCGAAGATTTAGAATTTTTCAGTAACAGTCAATTACAAATTTGAATAATCTAAGTACAGAATACTAAAAAAATCGACCTCAAAAGTTCGTAGAATTACATCTATTTGCAAAGTTTAATTGAAATCAATTACCGGATAGTTCGCGAAACCGGATTCATCCCCTACTTTGCCACCCTTAGAGGTGGAATATAGGACTACTACTGAGGTAGCCTCTTCCTACAAAATAGAATCATTCAAAATCGGTTCACAAATGCCCGGAGTTGTCGCGTAACATACAAAAAAACACATAATCGAATTGAGAGCCTCAAAAAGAAAAGAACATTTAGAGAATTGAGTTATTGGCATGGTTAGAATTAAAATTATCTGACCATCCAAATCATAAAAAGTAACAAATACAACCAAAAACAAACAACGAGAAACAAACAAAACACACAAGGTAAATTTACGAACATTATCTGAATATTTGATATAAATTAGCGTTATCACAGTGAGTTATTAAGAGAGCTTTTCCAATTTAAACTGATATTTATCTAAAATTATTAAAATTGCACCTTAACCACATGACGATAAGAGCGAATTTAAATTTTTATTAAATTGTAATAATCACACATTTTTTTACTCCGAAAGTTCAAATACTGTTTCTGTAACAGGAATAACTACAAAGATCACTCGGCTAATATTTATATATAGCATATGAAACTAATTACTGTCGTAATTTAAAAATGACGGAATTGAGAAAACATGATTTGAAAATTTAAAAAACGATTTACACATAATAATTGGTTGTCCATTAATAAACGAGAATGTTGAATTCGCAATATTTTTGGAATTTCGAATTGTGTTCCTCAATGCCATCACTTTTGAACTATGATTATGACAGTATTTGATTTCATGTGCGTAACTTCTTCTATTCAAGAGCCAAAAAAGAGAACGTTAGTGCACACTTACGGCTCAAAATAGACTAAATGTGGATGGAAAAGTGGGGAGAGGTATTCCTAGACGTGTATACGTCGATCATTTTGGGGATTTTCCTAAAAAGGCTAGTTTAAAACCACAGGAAAACGTAGACTTTAATCAAATTAGACTATTAAAGACACTAGATTAGATGGAATCAATAACAAAATCATTAATTAAAATGATTGCAACATTCATTAAAATGCTTGTCGTAGACATTGGGTTTAATAAACTTTGAACATGTCACAAAGAGTGATTGGAGTAGCAGTAGATCTCCTTACCTATTTCTGCCGCCAAGCAGTAATATCAGCATTACTGCATTCGGATTTTTAAGGGCAAAGGTGCTGGTGAATTTACAGGTACATGGGACTTGTCAACTTATGTCAAAGGATGACGAGCGCAGTGGCAGTGCCACTAATCTTTGCGATTTAAAGCTCTGAGTGGCACAGGAACTGTTATGGACGGCGTAGCTTACCATCAGATGTACGATTTGTTCGTCCCGTCACTTGATATTATAAAAAAAAGACAACCTCATCAATTGGTCTCAAACTATTGAATTCCCTGTACTATGAGTACCAGAGCAACGGAGTTCACTCTGGGGCACTGATCAGAACCAATTTAGAAAAGTTCGTTTCCCAATTTGGTCCTACAGATAAACCATTGGACCATCGAGAGGTAGTTACCTATATTGAAGGTTTATTAATACACAATGAAATTACATCTTTTGCTGTTAGTTTTCTTCTTCCTAAGATGCCTTTTCAAGTAGTAAAGGTTGGCAGTCAGCTAAGCATATTTATCTTTATTTCCGGCGAGACTGAACAGTCGGGCGGCACTCTCGTATGTTTCTGATTCACCATTTTTCCCTACGACCAACTTTCAGAAATGGTAGAAGATCGTATATGTCGTGTCTAAGTACATGACCCAGATATACAACTTTTCGCTGTTTGATGATCTGCAAAAGTTTACGCTTCTGTCCAACTAGTCGCAGAACTTCGTAATGGGTGACTTTCTGAGTCTATGATAAGTTACCGCAACATTACCTAGCAATAGTCCGAAATGACATTTTCCAGAAATAACGTTTGGTCGAAATTTCATAACCTCGAAAGAAATTCTGAGTAGAAAATGTTTTTTCTTTTAAACCTAACTTAACCTAACCTTTTTTTTTTTTTTTTTTTTATTATCGTGAGGAAAATGCGTTACGCATTCCCCGCCGCTGGGAGACGGCGGGGATATGTGGGACTCTCTCCTGGGGACTAAACTTAACCTAACCTAACCGAACTTAATCATGTATTTGCGATAAACATTCAACATATCCTGAAAGAACAACTATTTCGTTATAATTCGGTTTTCGGTGTAACAAAACTTGGAACAAACGTTATTTCGGACAAAAAAAATTTCTAGTTTGTGATAGGTTTTATTATAGGTTTTATAGGGATTATAGGTTTACCGTGCAACATTCTTCTGTAGGCCCACATTTCAAATGCTTCAATATGTTTCCTGAGATGTTCTTTTATTGTCCAGGTCTGACATTCATTGTAACACTGAAGAATTCGAGTGCGCAACTGGCAACTTCAATGCGGGTTTTAATTTCAGGTTCACTGTCCCAGTCTTCAGTTAGCCATGTGCTAGATATTACTTTATTATTTATTTATTACTTAGTATTTGCAGACCCGCTCAAGTCCTTGTCCCGCGACTGATATACTGGGCCGGCTGCTGCTGTTATTATTCTTATTAACGATATCCCAGGAGTAATTATGCTCTTTGAAATGATATCAAATATCATGATATCAATTGAAAGTAGATTATTTGTAGTAATATCGATCATTACACGCCCAATAAATTCACGTAGGCGCCTGAATAATCCGAACAAATCCATCGGAACGAATCAATGATTGTATTTTATGAAAGCCAATAATATCGGTAACCTTTTGTTTCAATCTCTATCGGACTCAAAGGCATAATGAAATTTTTTATTAGATTGGGTTGCCGTTAGTGCATTTCTTTTTTATAATAATAATAATAATAATAATAATTCATTTATTCGCTTCAAATAGGGTAGGGTACATTACACATGTTGATGGTAAAAATTAAATTAGAACTTAAACCTATTCGGCCTTCTAAAATAAAAGCATGCAAATACAATAATAAAATAATACATTGGTGGATTGAGATTCGATTTTAAGACAATAATTAGGCAACAAATTGATAAATTTAAGATAATTGATTTAATTTGATATGTCAGAATCGTGTATGTCATAATTTAATAATAATAATAATTTTTTTAATGATGGGCAAAATGTATGCATCAATTAATTATTCTTTATGATTCATGACTTCGTCAATAGAGTGAAACAAATGATCAAAGAGCCACATGCGCAATTCCTTTTTAAAATTAGTCAATGGTAGATGCTTAATGCGATCTGGTATACGATTAAAAATGTTTCCACACATTACATACGAGTTATTTAGAAAACGTTTTGTTTTGGGTATTGTATTTAGTACGACTTTATTGGGCTTCCTTAGGCTTCTGAATGTTACGTCCTTCGCTATTAAGAATTTCGATAGATTTCGTTTCACGAATATACCAACTTCGAAAATGTACAGGCGTACAATGTGTAATAAAAGTACAATGTGTATTATCAAGTGACAGAACGAGCAAGTCGTGCACCTGATGCTAAACGACACATTTAGTAGCAGTACGAACGGCTCCCTGTGAAAGAGTACGTCCAGGGAAATACTGTCACTTTACCTATTTCTACCGCCAAGTAGTAGTGTGAACATTACCTACTGAGTTCCGGTTTCGAAGGGTAAGGGTGCCGGTGAAATTACAGGCACATGGGAAGTCAACTTATGTCTCCGAGTGTCGGGCGTTGTGGCAGTGTCCCTCTCAGATCTTCGTGATAAAAAGCTCTGAGTGGCACTACAACTGTTAGGGACAGGTGTGTCGCTTACCACCAGGCTCACGATTTGTTCGCCCCAAAACTTAGTATTTTTAAATTAGACACGCCTATCCATAACAGTTGCAGTGCTACTCTAAAACACAAAGATGAATAGTTTCACATGACTGTTATTTCACCAGCACCCTTCAAAACCGTAACATAGCTCACATTACCACTTTACTGACGATTTCTTTCACAAGGAGCTTCACTGCTGCAAAAAAATGTTTCTTTGTGTCACTAAGACATGCGCCTGTGGTATCCCCAATAACCTTACCATTCAAAACTGGATCGCCGTAATTCTCATATTACTAATAATAGTGGTCGTAGATGTTGTTGAATGCGGTTGACACCACATTGATATCAATTTCAACAAATACATATACCATCGAAAACAATTTACATAGACTTCTGCGCCTTTGTTACCGTGCTACCAAAGTTTTGGCTGCCTTTTGTTATTACAGTAATACCAATTGTGCTTTGGATGTGATATGTATTTCTAGTTGCTATCGGCATTGATTCTGGAATAGAAATACACGGTTTTTGTTTCTTCTTTGTATACGTTACTTATGACATTGTTATTAATGCCGGGTGCATGAGTTTTTCACTTGCTTGCGTTGGCTGGGTCACGGCGTAGAAATCTGCCTTTCGTAAGCGGGCTCGCTTCTGTCTTGTGCGAGCAGATAGGTAAACAGACTTACTTACCTACCTTCGCGCACAAGACAGATCTTTACGTATCCGCTCACGCGATGCGCTCATCCTACCGCAAAATGGCGGCTATTTGGTTTCGCAAAATAGATATGAATTCAGTTTAAATACAAGTTTTTATAAATAAAAATTATTATTCTGCATTGCTAAATAAATACTCTCCGTACTACCAACAAAAACATCTCAAATAAAATGCAGTAATATTCCGTTTGAGTGGTTCTAACGTTTACTATGAAATTACTCCTTAAAGTATAGTTTATAAACATTTATATTCAAGGTAAACTTTAAAAACGCTACTTACGGTATGTTTTCAATAAATAAACACCGAAATCACCAGCCCAAACAATAGTGTTATTGTTTGGGCTGGACGATTGTCGTGACGTATTTTTGAAGTTGTTTATTTTTTTAAATGACAGACCCAGGCATTAAAAACTTTATGGTTTGCTAGAGTAGTTACCGAAATAGCAAT
>NW_020655709.1:0-10554 GCF_003589595.1 Hyposmocoma kahamanoa | reverse complement strand
ATTGACTTACAATTATATGGACGTCGGGTCCGCGCTAAAAAGTGTCCTCACTTGTAAGGCGCTAAAATCGTATACAGAGCGCCAAACTCCGCTTTAGTCTTCATTTGTTCTACTGACAGCGCGATACTGCGATGACATTACAATTTAAATTTCGAATAGGTTGACTTGGGACATTTTTTTCGTGGTTTTTGTATTAGACCCGTCGTCCATTTATTTGTAAGTCAATGGTCACAAGATTATTTATCATAATAGATGAGGAGACAACGAGAAGGTTACTCACAGTATCAACTCCTTTATGATAATAAGTATCAAGTTTGGTGAATTGAGCCTCCCTGTCTTCCTGTGGCCTCTGATGCTTTAAAGTGGGTCCACTGGTGCCGTAATACCATGGCGCAGAGGAGATGTATTGCGGAATATGGGGATTTATGTCTTTGCCTGTAAATTTTATTATAGTTGTGAAGATGTGTGGGACTCATCAAGTAACAGGTAGACCGTTGTAGTTTAGAGCATTGCAATTTTTTTATTTATTTTTTTTATATACATGACAGGCAAATGACTCTACAGTACATCCGTTCTAAGCTATACTTATCAAAGGTACCTATAATACCTTGAACAATGTGATAAGAAAACAACTGAAGAGTGCTTAAAATGAAGTAAATTTAAATCACGAATTTTTTAGTATCTTAAATACTCAAAGAAATTACCTGTTTCATCAACAGCAGCGGGTGCTGTTCCAGCCTTACGAGCTTCTTCCAACTCCTTGGCCTTCCTCCAGTCCTCCCTGGACTTTTTTTTCGGCTCATCGTCTTCTTCCCCAGCGTCATCTTTATTGCGCAATATTTGCGATACCGCTGCTCTAACGTTTGTCGTCATAATGTAAACTACAGATTTATTTCTGAATTAATTGTAAGGAGAAAACATGAAACACGAATAGCAAAATATTACGACTACTACAACGCTGAACGAACTAAATTGAACGAATAAATTTCCTCAAATGACGTTTATTTAACAGTTCGTGTTACTCTATGGTGATACGGTTCAAATTCTCCCATACACGAGAGGGATGAGGTTACTACTGATTAAGCACGAGATTATAGGTAATTTTCCGAAAAATTTCAATTATTGAAAATTTTTTGTACAAATTTCTAAATTGGAAAAAATCAAAGACAACTTTTCATGTCTGTCTTTTTTGAAGACGGAGTAAAATGGCAGTTCATTGCGCAAGTGTTGACCGCTTGCGAGCGGCTAGAAACGTATATTTTTCCCATTTGACAGTTGATAACTGTTAAAATTTGAAGAAGACGAAAATATTTCTTTTACAATTATTTGATTCTTTTTTTTAATGTTTTACTCCTATACAGTTTTATTTTATAATTCACGCTCACGTTCATGTACGTCAATGTTCACGTTAAATAAAATTTGAAAAGATATACCCGGCACTTCTCCGCGGGGACCTAATTTTATTCATATAGTTTAATCAAGGTTTAATCCTAATTTTAGTTTCTATTATTTAAGCTTTTATTCTGCCTTACCTGCATAATTATAACTTATTGTTTAATAAAGAAAATTCAAACAAAGATATATCTAAACTTAGAACGTAATATGAGCCTCCACTATTAAAATTTGATTTTGGCTGCTCGTTAACTATAATAGTTATGATATGACGTTTTGCTATGCTTATTCAATGGCAGCCCGAATTTGAATCACACAAATGCTTAGATGTCGTTGGTGCTTGCAATAGGGTTTTTCGTAAAACACTAAATATAAACTTTTCAAGATATTAAAGTGACGAAGAATGAGACGCAATGAGAAAAAACTCGCAGATCTCTGAAGATGTGCATGATTATTTTAATTAAACAGGGATTAACGATAATAATATCATATCGAATTTAACCAAAAATCCAATGCGTAGGTAAACGCAAGCTGGGAAAAGGCCTGTTCTGGCTGTGCAAATTCACTTACGAAATAGACACGCGGCAAAGGCGGCACCTTTAAATAAAAATAAGCCACAATATAAATTTACATAGTACTTTATTGCAATGTTAACAATTCCGATATAATAATAATAATTAATATGAGTGGATTATAATTATAATCTATTTTTAATAGTAATATTGTACAATCAACTAATCGCTAATATAATATAATAATGATTAAGTCTAAATTAGTAAAAAATGATACTGCCATATGCCAGCAATTTGGCCATTGTTAATTTTTATTTGATATGAGAGCTAGCAACAAATTTTACGTAACAACGTATTTATTTAAAATGTTACTTATATTTTCTGGTCAGTTGATATGACACTCAGGCAAACAAAGGATGGTGCTAAGCTTTTCATATATGTTCGTTTTATATGTTGGGAGAAAATTCCTTAAAAAAAATCCAAAACAATGTCTTCATTTTATAAAATAGCGATGTAGAAAAACTATCGGGTGGTCATTGATGGTATGTAGTAGTGGTATTTCACAGCTTGCGACGAGCTCTAGCACGGTGGTAAGACGGCCTGGGTACTCGGATGCGTTCATTGCTCTCGCTATCACCTGGCAACGATTCTTCCAGAGGCTCTGCTCGTGGTGTGAATAACTTTCTACGGCTTCGAGTAATACTGAAGAAAAAAAGAAAAGATGTTTGAACAGTAAATTTAAGTCATTGAGTATATAACCAGAAATAGAGACGAAATATCCATCCATCTTTGGCAACTCATAAGGTAAATGGGTCTCATATCACTTAAATATCAACTAGCGTTTGCGCTGAAATCACAAATTAGAAAGCTGAAATAGGACAGCGACAACAACGGACATGTGTGTACGTCTCCATATATTCCAAAAATATTGTGATTTATTGTATATCTGTAACAGTCATAACAATGGAGGGGTTATGTGATATGGGAAAAACAGTATTCGGTGATATGGGAAAAACAGCAAAACATCTGATTACAAAACAAACTGAATCACATTTCATCGGTAATTAAATACTAAATATGTAATATTTCAATTTTCGTCCATTATAGAAAAGCTCAAAATAAACTGAATAAATAATTGACGACACCCGTCAATTGTCTTGAATTCAGACGACTGGCCAATCGGAGCGCAGTTGTCACCGTAATGATTTGGCAGAATAATTTTCAAATTAAATGACATTTCGTCTCTATTTCTGGTTATATACTCGACGATGATTGAGGTCTAAGCGAGTATGGCATGCGCAAGATTCGGCCCGTATAATCGAAATAGTTGATGGGACCATTAGCAGATAGTATCCAACGCAGCTAGCAATTCCACTATCAATCTTAATGCCAATATTTGCTGTTATAGTTGGAGAGGCACTCAAAAAATATTATACTTTTGAACATTTAGTGTAATGTAATTTTAAAAATGTGTTATGATAGAGATGCGTTAACAATTTATATTATATATAATAAGTATGTAAAAGTAGTACCGAGAATTGTCTGCAATGGGTGTGACGGAAAATTAACCCCAAAGTTATTAATATCTATTAATTGGTTGTGCAAAATATTTATGTACCTTTTAGACGGACAGCTCTGTATCTCAAATGGAGGCTTGTTTTCGTCTTCTTTCTTCTTTTCAGGAGACTGTATATCTTTTACCTCTTTCTTAGTTGCCGGAACACCCATAGTAACATCCGAGAATTCTTGTTGTAAATTGATAATGTCTTTAAATTTTTCATGTTCCATTTTGTCTTTCTCTTGGTCAATACTATCATATTCTTGATTTTTACGTCTTCTCAATCTTAAATTACGTTTCTGTGGTTTTGCTTTGCTCTCAGATGCTTTGCTTTCGAGCAGTACTTCTTCAGTTTCCATTTTTTCTTTCTTATCTATAGATTTATCTTTTAGTTCTTTTTTGTCAAGTGAAGTGTTTCCTTTTTGTCGCAAATTGTATTTAGGTTTCTCAGAGTCTTCTCTGGAGTGAGTATCATTCAACATTGTACTGTTTGACGAAACAAGTAAGTCAAATTCAGTTGCCCTCGGTACTGTTATATTTTTGTAAAGAATTTCAAACTCGTCAATTGTATTATTCTGCTTTCTTGTATGAATATCTGTTGTTTCATTCAGATTCATATTGGACTTCTCTTTAGCATTCTCAATAATTGAAGTCACAAACTTGGACTTTGAATCATTTTTATTTAAACCAATTTGTTCAATAGATTTTAGCACAACTTCTATTTCTTTGTCAACTTTCTCAATACATGTATCTAAGATCGAGAACTTTTCTTTGGGCGGTTCATTAGGGTTTTCATTAAAGGTAGTAATTACTAACGGTTTTACGAAAACATCGCCTTCTGTAGATTTAGCACCATTTGATACTGAATTATCTTTAGTGTTCTCTATTTTTTCAGTATTTAAATTAGAACCAGACGCTTTGCAATTTTCGCTTAGCATGCTGTCAAAGAATTTACGTTTCACTGTAGATTTACTCAATAATTCAATATCGGTGTTACACGATGTTTTTAAAGTGTCTTTAGGTTTGAATACGATTGGCGAGTCAAAATCTTCGAAAATATCAACCGAAGATTGTTTCTTAGATAAAGGCACAACTAAATTTTTATGTACAGAAGATACGATATCCGATCTAGAGAAACTTTCCCCGAGTAGTTTTTTAATAGTAGTTAGCTCGCAATTACCAATGTCTTCTTTAACGATTGAAGGCGACCGATCGTCAAGTAATATTTTCTTGGACTCTTCAAGCTTGTTGTCAACGTTTACGTCATTCTCGAAATAAGTTTTGTCCCTGTTAATATTTAGTTCCATAGGGTCCACATCCTTTTTCTGATTGAAAAAATTGCGGTTTTGTTTCGAAATCTTTATGTTGGATAAAAGTTCAGTAGTGTCTTTCAAAATAGACTGTTTCTTAGAATTGGCTGCCAATTCCAATTTTTCAAATTCAGCGAGAGAAACGTCACTGATGTTAGACGCTTTAAAGTGTCTTGTGTTAGTTGTTATTTTTGATTGCTCGAACTGAGCGAGAGCAACGCTATGGCCATGAGATGTTTTAAGCTGATCTGTGTTCGTCGCTGTTTCTATTTGCTCAAATTGGGTGAGAGAAACGTTACACGCGTCTTTTGCTTTAATATGTGTCGCATTCGCTTCCATTTCTATTTCTTCAAAATGAGCGAGTGAAACGTCAATGGCATCAGTTTCTTTAAGGTTTCGTGAATTCGTAGTCATCTCTAACTGTTCAAATTGTGCCGAAGAATTTTCAATTGCACGTGTTGATTTAAGATTCTTTTTGACAGTCTCTGGCGTCATATTTGTACTCGACTTATCAAAATCAATAGTAATATTTTTTGAAACCTCATAATTATCGATATTAGATGCGTTATTCATTACTGAATTTCGCACGAAATACGTTTCTCTAAGATTAGAATTCGATTTGTCAAGAGCTTGTTCCTTTATATTAGCGTTGTTAACAAAGGACGATCCTTTGATAGGTGCATTTTTATTACAATCGACAATAACTTGAGATGCGTCCAAAGTTTCATTAATATCGCCATTCACTTTAGAAGTATTAAACACATCATGATAGGTTTTATTGGTTTGATTATTATCTCCAATAGTTAAATGAGTGTCGTTTCGTGAATCATCAACATCTTTGAGTGTATCTTCTGACTTTTCTACTATACTATCATTATTATCACTATCTATAGTGTTCTCATAGTCGATATCTGTTTTACTGTCATTTTTAGTGGTATCGTCAACTATACTGAGTTGCAGTAGCCTTGAGCGATTGATATCTTCCTTTTTAAAGCTTGGTTCCATGCTTTCATTAGCCGGATCTTCTTCCTCACTTTCGCTTTCGGTAAGCACTTCCTCTTCATTCTCCGGTCTGTGATCTTCTGGAAATTTTTCTGCAACAATATGTACATTTTGAGTTCAATTACAAACTTAATTACAATGCGTAGACACTGACAAGTTAAGATTTGATTCCTCGTCGTATTACGGATTTAAAAACAACAGATTATTATTCCAATAATGACAACACGAATGTTAAAAGTCAATAGAAATTTGTATCCATTAGTACTCTGTAACGTTCTGGCAAATACAATTCAATTTAGATGTATTTAATAAACGTTAACGAACATTAATCGAAAAGCTTCTCGGTGAGTATAACTTTTAGCTGTCAATTCAATCTCTTCCTTGAGGGTGTCATATGTTATTGGAAGCTTGTAACTTTTACGAAAATATGACGATTGTAAGAGTACGAAAAAGATTTCAACTTTCTCACACTGTAGAATCTAGGCACTTGTTGTTGTAATAACTAAATGAGAGAGTAAGAACTGCAAATATAACAAGGAACAATAATTTGTTATTTAATAGATTCACATTTCCTAACATTACGGATCTAGAGTATATTTAACAGCAAATTACCGTCTCTCTCCTCAATACAAGCGCGCAAATGTTGAACTTCTTGTTCAGCTCTAGCTCGAGCCAGTTTCTCCGCAGTCAACTTCTCTTCTAAGATGGCATTCTGAGTCAATAAATCAGCCACTTTTTTGTTAGTCTTTGATGGTGTTTCGCAATTACATACTCTGCTACCGCTGGCTTCGAGTGCTTTCAATCGTTGCTCGTATTCTTCTTGCATTTCGTCCATCTATTAAAGAATGATTAAATAAATAAATGGAACTATTTCAGTTCACCTTCACTTTCATGACCACGTGGTCATTCATTCATGACCACGTTGATCGCCTTTCTGTGGGTGAGGGAACGAATAGTAGAGGAGGTGAACATCGTCCAGGTCCATGCTAGTTGTAGTAGATAAACGTCAATTGGAGATTGGCATGCATCGAGTATATAACCGGAAATAAGAGACGAAATAAGGGTCATCCATCCTTCGCAACTCATTAGGTAATTGGGCCTTATATCACCTTTAAATATCAACTGTCGTTTGAGCTGAAATAACAAATTAGAAAACTGAAATAGTATAGCACCAACGACTGACCTGTGCGTACGTCTCCGTATATTCCAAAAATATTCCATATTTATTGTAATAAAAGATAATATCTCTAACAATGAGGGTTCCATTTGGTGGTGTGAGAAAAACCAGCAAAACATCATCGGTAATTAAATATTAAATTATGTAATTTTGCAATTCATTATAGCAAATCTTAAGTTAAAGTGGTCGATTTGAAGTGAAACAATTGACGACACCCGTAATTGTTTCGAATTCGGGCTGGCCAATCGGAGCGTAGTTGTCACAGTAATGATTTGGCAGAATAGTTTTCAAGCAAATTAAATGATATTTCATCTCTGTTTCTGGTTTTATACTCGTTGTTTGCATGTTCACACGCTCGCACGCACATATCTATCCCTTATTTTATTGATGTTAGTGTAATTGCAAGATGGAGGTAGAATGGTGGAACACAGGTACCTCGGAACGCAGAGATTTCAACTGTGCTTCGTAGTATTGCTTCGTCATATCTTTAGCTTCTTCGACAATCTCCAACATTGTCGTAGCGACCTCTTGCTGCTTCTCTTCCATTGCTGCTATAAGTTCTTTGTTGCGGGATTCTGCTCTGTAATTATTTTACCAATAGACTTTAAAACTACTTGTAACTTAATCAAGTTTAAGGCCTTCGAATCCGATTTCGTGGTTGATATGCGTAGTTGCATCTCGGAAGTACTAGATAGGGTTCTAAACAAATTTGTTTAACCCTTTGACCGCCGTGGACGCTTTAAAGCATCTCACCTAAATTTATTATCTAAACATCAGTTCATGTTTTTTTGACATTCCAATTTTGACTACTAAGTCGTTAAATTCATCTCCCACCGCCGCTGAATCCTTACTAAAAGAAAATAATGCAGTTAGTATCACTAATGTAAGGTTCCGTCATGTTTTGCCAAACGACATTGTTAAAGCCTTTAACTCTATAAACATAAAAAATACTGCTGATCTTGATGGTCATTCAGTCACAGTAATTAGTTCTATAGTTGATTGTATTGCGCCATACTTAGAGTGTGTCTTTAATAAATGTGTTGATGATGGTGTCTTTCCTGACCTCATGAAGCTAAGTAAAGTTATTCCACTTTTCAAATTTGGTAGTCTTTCAGACCCCACCAATTTCAGACCTATACCTATATATACTACCAACTCTCAGTAAAATATTTGAAAAAATTATTCTAAATGCACATTTTTATAGTAATAACTTAATGTCTCCTAAATAATTTGGTTTCACTCGGGGTCGCTCTACAACCGATGCTGGTGTTGAGTTGATGAAACATATATTTGACGCATGGGAAGATTCACATGATGGTATTGGTGTTACCTTTCCAAGACTTGATTGTGTGCACTATGATACACTGGTCAGGAAACTTCACCATTATGGTGTGACGGGACGTGACCTGGACCTTCTTAAATCGTATTTGCGTGGTAGGGTACAAAGGGTCGATGTTTACGGTACGAGATCATCAGGGTCTGCAATCAGCATGGGTGTCCCTCAAGGTTCAATTCCAGGCTCATTTTTGTTTTTAGTTTATATTAATCACTTATCTAGCCTCATGGAATAGTATTGTTTGCTGATGATACTTTCTTATCATTTAAAGTTAAAAGGTACCAATGTTCCTACGACGATGTGAACAATGCTATATCTAAAGTTGATTGGTTTGCTGTTAATAACCTACTCCTTAATGAGAAAAAAATAAATTGTGTGAAATTTACATTACCCAATGTTAGAAAGACGGTTACAAACATTGTAGTTAGAAACGAAAAATTGAATCTTGTGGATACAGTTGTATTTCTAGGTATAACGTTAGATGCTAAATTGCAATGAGGTCCCCATATAAGTAAGTTCTCAAAACGGCTCAGCTCTGCAGTGTACGCTATTAAAAAAATAGGGAAACTTTCAGACGTCGAAACCGCTAGATTGGTTTACTTCAGCTACTTTCAGTCTAATGACATACGGCATTTTGCTTTGGGGTAATGCCGCCGATATCAATAGAATCTTTGTCCTGCAGAAACGTGCGTTTAGGGCAATTTACAATCTGGGCCCTAGAGTATCTTTGAGAGATAAGTTTAAGGAAATTAACATTCTTACACTAACCTCACAGTACATTTATGAAAATGTAATTTATGTTAAGAGGAATAGTAATTCCTTTATGAATAATAGTGACAAGTAAAACATTAATACGAGGAATAAAAATAAACTAGCTGTACTTGATAGTCTTCACAAAGTCAAAAAATCATTTAAGGGGCAATGTATACGCTTCTATAACAAGATTCCGGTTAGTATACAAAATTTGCCTTTCACGAGGTTTAAAACTATAGTGAAATAAAAACTTTATACTAAAGGTTATTATACAACTTCTGCGTACTTGGATGACCAATATCCGTGGTAGTAACCCGTTTAGCTCATGGAGGTAGTCTCGATCTCTGATGTTTCAAAAAATAAAAATTGTAAATGTTGAATGAGTACAAATGTTATTTACTAAGAGCAACTCCTAGAGTTTCTTGCTCATTCTTAAGTGGAATCTGCCTTACGAATGAGCGGTAGAGTTTAACCAATGTGACGATTGCAAGTGTAATAATACTTACCTATGAAATAAAGATTATTTTGAATTTAAAGACGTCAATGAAACCCTTATAAAATGAATATCAAGACATTACTTATGTAATTTGTATATTCTAGTTAAGTATGGATTCATAGCTGCATTTTACGTTCAGTTATGGCTTTTTTTTTATTTAAGAGAATTGAATTTAATACATATAAGGTGGAAATTCATAACATGTCACCTCACTACACCTACAGGCTTGGGCGTCTAGGGATCGAAATTATTTTTGTCAGAGGCGTACAGAGCCTAGCTGTCTAATTTGAACGCAAAGGCTTGTGGTTCGTATAAAAAAAAATAATTAAAATCATACATATTTTTGAAAACCACGGTTATAGATTACATTTTGAAGTTCATTATTAGTTTTGGAAACACGCAGGACGCATTTAGTAGGGTATACATGATGTGATTCTTTTTAACCGACTTAAAAAAAAGAGGGGTCCTAGGCAATGCATTCTAAACGTAAACAATGGCATTCTTTAAGTTTTATACTCGTGAAGAGAACATTTTCTAAGTGTTTCTTTACAGAAATTCAGCTACGTAATTTCGGCGCCTTACATTTTACAATCCGTGGCCCCTATTCTGCCACAGAGATCAACGTTATGTCAAACTAGTGATTAAAACTTTTAGACAGTGTTTCAGCATAACTTAAGGGTGGTAATTGCTTGTAGTACTTACAGGGCTAATTCGTAATGCAATCGCTCGTTTTCGGCGCGCAGTCTCATGACTTCGGCGTTGCATTCCACCGTGGTGTCCACTGTACTTTCTAGCGTCGACTCCGCTATAGTTGTCTGGTTTACCTCTGGGAAAAGACATAGTTGGAATTAGTGAAACATAGTTAAGTATGTATACATAAATTACATTATTATAGTTTTTAAGATTTTTGCTCTATTATATTAGGGGTTAAAGTATGAAATTGCCGTTTTATTGCAATAGGTTCTTTGAATTTTCATAGAATCTTCATGGTTTGAGGTTTTCGAATGAAACTTTTTTC
>NW_020655708.1:0-21546 GCF_003589595.1 Hyposmocoma kahamanoa | reverse complement strand
TGTGCCGACTGGATAGCGACCACAGTACACACGGCGGAAAACCCTCCACAGTGAAACGCTTTTGCGAATCGCGTTCAGGGATCAGTTGGTGTACATCCAGTGCACGTGGAGTTTTCGGCGCGGTATCTGGGAGGACTGAGGCGGATATTCGCCATGTCACTTGTTGAGGGATATCTAGTTGACCTGCCGGCCAGGGAGACCCGTAGAAACGGTTGCCCGCTGGCTGCCCGCGGTACAGTACAGGGGCCCAATAGGGACTAACTACCCCTAGAGGGTGCCCCACCATGCCACGCATAATCTTGGGGTAGGTCGTCGTGCCGGTTAGTGACCGGAATTTGGGGTCCCGGCGACATATCCCGGGGGGGTACGGGGGCCCTTCCGTTCGGCGGGTCAGCCGGCTATCCTTCAAAAGATCAACGGCATGTATTGCAGTTCCCCTCGTTTTTCTTCTTCGGTGCAGTGCCGAAGGCTTCATCTCTTCACACTACCGTCCTTCTTACCCACCATGACAGCGCAACATAAGAATGCAGATCGTTCAGCGGTGCCTAATCCCCCCACCGCGTTTATTATTGAGTTCGCTAACATCCGCGGACTCCACTCCAACCTCAAAGCTGTCCACCATCACCTCGAGACAGCCCGGCCTGCCCTGCTTTTCCTGACGGAGACGCAGATTCGCCGTCCGAATGATATGAGTTACTTGAACTACCCCGGCTACTCGCTTGAGGAAAACTTTCAGGCCAAAGCCGGGGTATGTGTATATATTCGTTCGGATGTGTGCTGTCGCCGTCTGCGCTGCCTGGAGGACCCCTCCTTTTCCACTATGTGGGTGCTCGTGGAATCTAGTTATTCAGCTAGAGTCTTCGCGTGCTTATATAGATCCCACAGCGGGGATGCGGAGACAACTAGGCTCTTTGACCAACTGAGCCAGGCGACTCTTGACGCGCAGGCGCAGTTCCCATCTGCGGAGATGGTCGTGTTGGGGGACTTTAATGCTCACCATGAATCATGGTTAAGTTCCCTCAAGACTGACCATGCAGGAAGAACTGCCCACGCTTTCGCTCTCACGCATGACTTGACCCAACTGGTAACCCAGCCCACCCGGGTTCCAGACATATCGGATCATGCACCCTCTTTGCTTGACCTTCTGCTCGCGAGTCACCCTACCTACTATACAGTATCAGTCAGCGCCCCCCTGGGAAGTTCTGATCACTGTTTGGTTGGGTGTAAGGTTTCCCAAATGCCTCCAACTAAGCTGAAGGAGGTCACTCGTCGCATTTGGCACTACTCGTCGGCGGATTGGGATGTTATGCGCGACTACTTTGCGTCCATCCCTTGGTTGCAGCACTGCTTTGCGGGAAAGGATGCCTCAGCAGCTGCCGATGCTGTTGTCGATGAGATTGGAACGGCTATGAATTACTACATACCGTCTTCCAGTGTCATCGCCAATCGCAGAGGACGCCCTTGGTTCAATCGCGAATGCATGGACGCTGTTAGTGAGAAACAGGCTGCATATCGTGGTTGGATCAAGGGTCGTGTAACAAAGGATCCCAACCTTGCGTCCCTTAAAGCAGCCTATAACAAAGCAACCAAGTCTTGCAGGAGGGCTTACATAAGAGCGGATGCCCAGCGCGTTTCACGGATTGGCCAGAAGCTGGTAGCCCATCCCACCGGTAGCCGTGCCTACTGGAGCCTGGCCAAAGCCGTGCAGTCCAATTTTTGTCGTTCGTCGCTGCCGCCTTTGAGGTATCCCAATGGATTTTTGGCCTATGGCCCCGAAGAGAAAGCCAATTTATTGGCCGACCTTTTTGGGGCTAACTCGCGCATTCACGACCAAGATGCGCAACCGCCGTCAATTCCCCACTGCGGAGTCACAATGCCTGATATAGTTATCAGGCAATGTGATGTCCGCAAGGAACTGCAGACTCTTGACGTGCGGAATGCCTATGGTCCAGATGGGATACCTCCTATCGTCCTTAAAAGGTGTGCGGCGGAGTTGTCTCCCATACTGACGCGCTTATACCGCCTCTCATACCAATCTGGTAACGTGCCCCTAGCTTGGAGGGAGGCCAACGTGCAACCTATCCCCAAGAAAGGAGATCGGTCTGATCCGACAAACTATCGCCCAATAGCTGTCACTTCAGTGCTCTGCAAAGTGATGGAGCGGATTCTAAATATCCAGATAATCCGGCACCTGGAACGTCACTCCATTCTTAATGATCGACAGTACGGGTTTCGGCCGAACCGATCAACGGGTGACGTTCTAGCGTATCTAATGCATCTCTGGGGTGAAGCTATCGACAAACAGGGCGAAACCTTAGCGATAAGTCTGGATATTGCTAAGGCCTTTGATCGGGTCTGGCACCGTGGTCTCCTCTCCAAGCTTCCGGCATATGGTCTTCCCGGCCGCCTTTGTGAGTGGATCTCCGGCTTTCTGCGCGAGCGAAGATTGCGTGTCCTTGTTGACGGAGGCACTTCGCGGCTCGTGACAGTTAATGCTGGGGTGCCACAGGGCTCCGTGCTGTCGCCCACGCTGTTCCTTCTGCATATCAATGACTTGTTGCCTTTTGGCAACATTCATTGCTATGCAGATGATAGCACAGTGCACGGTTGCTATTATAAGCAACCGTCAAGCAGCCGGGAGGACCCTGAGAGAAACCGGGAAAAACTTGTCGCTGAGCTCAACCATGTTTTGGAACATATATCGTCGTGGGGCTCCCGAAACTTGGTTGAGTTCAACGCCAAGAAAACCCAGGTATGCGCGTTCAGTTCCAAAAAATCCCCATTCCTTCCACTTCCCCATCTTCAGGGTACAACGCTGACGCTGCAGGACAAGCTCAGCCTGCTGGGGATGAGCATCCGGAAGGACATGAGCAACAAAGACTATATAGAGAGCGTCATCTGTACCGCGTCGCGCAAGCTTGGCATCCTGAACAAGGTGCACCGATTTTTAACTCCAGAGCTGCGATACCTGTTGTATAAAGCTCAGGTCCGAAGCAGCATGGAGTACTGTTCGCACCTTTGGGACGGCTCTGCCAAGTACTTGCTCGATGCCCTAGATGGACTGCAGCGCTACGACTTCCGTGTTGTCAACAATCCTCATGTAACTGAGCATGCGGAGTCGTTACAGCTTCGCAGAGATATAGCGTCTCTTAGCGTATTCTATCGCCTGTATCACGGTGAGTGCTCTGAAGAGTTATTCAACCTTACCCCTTCTTCTCCTTTCCATCAGCGGACCACCCGTGCCGGACTGCGTCGCCACAGTTGGACGGTCAGTTCAATACCGTCCCGCACTAAATAGTTTGGCAATTCGTTTTTATGCCGAACCATCAAATTGTGGAACCAACTCACGGCGCATGTATTCCCTCCCCTCTATAACATCGGGTCCTTCAAACGTAGTGTGAAGAAGCATTTGGCCAGACCGGCAAAATGATAGTGACGGAGTGAAGATATTTGTGTTTTCCATCCGTTACTCTCATCTCTGAACTGTATTCGCACTTTCCATCAGGCGCGGTGCAGTCATTTTGCCGAGTTTTTTGCCGAAAAAAATAAAAAAATAAAAAAGGCTAAAATAGTCAAAACTATCTAAAAAGGTATTCAGTACAAATCAAACTTAATACAAACAAAGCTAAAACTTAACCTATGTGTAAAAGCAAAAGAGGTAAAAATTCAACAGTATCCTGGCCATTGTGGAAAATAGTTTGTACTGTCCCATTCAAACCCACTGGACGAACTTACATGTAAGAAAGCAAAAGTTTCTGTTTTTTTTTTCAAACATGGGCACTAAATAACTTACAATAAACAGTTGTTAACAACAAAATAAATTCAGTCTTTTCGCAAGCCCAATTTGGTTTTAACTCAGAACCTGGACTGGCTCAGAGAAAAAAGTACACTTAATACTAGCAAAACAAAATATATTAATTTTTTATCCAATATCTCCCACACTTCACAACCCGATTAGAATGCTTTCTCACTCTGTGCTCTATCCTCTCGTTGGTCAGGTGGAATAAACGTTGTTTTCATTGAGGTTTTATTTACAAAATTATCCGAGATCTGCATGAAAGTGGCAATTGCCTACACTAATATATCGCTCCCACATTTCCGAATAAGCTATTTCTCCACATATTTCATATGTGAATCTTGGTGCAACTCAGCCTAATAATGTTAGCAATCATTACGTTACATGAATATATCATCATAAGATAAGTAAAAGTTGATTATTTCGATTTGTTCCGCACTAGTTAACCTCTCTTCTTAGAACCCATATTCAATGTTATCTTCGAAATCGCTGTAATAAGACAGTACTCTCGATTTGGCCAAGTTCTCGGGTATAAATACATGAGCCTAGAATATTATTAGCTAATGTGGGCCAGAAAACTGCTGTATATGTATACAGCAGTTTTCTGTCTAATGAATGAATTTATGAACATACATAGTATATGTATGTGTACATACCATTCTACGCACACAAGCACATATGGTGTACATTAAGGCGAGTCACTGGAGGGGAAGCGGGAAAAATTGTTTTGCTAGATGAAATGGTGGATATTGATATACGGAAAGACGACATGGCTCTAGATTCCATACAAATTTGATTCAACGTGTATTCCATAGCATTTAAGTTCATTTGAAAAGAGCAACCCCTAGAGTTTCTTGCTCGTTCTTCTCAGGGAGGTCAGCGTAGTGAACGAGCAGTAGCTTAAATGTGACGTTTTCAAGTGTAAATTTATTTTACCCATGGAATTTAAAAAAAAGTATATAGCGGTTTTCTTATTTATTTATTTATTTATTTATTATTTATTTAATAGTTCATTATACAGGAAAAATACAACAAGTCACAAAGAATACAAGCGAAATTAAAAACAAAAGGTTCTGATTATTTCTAATAGAAATTTCTTCCTGCAGACCAGGACACTATAACTAAAAGAACGGGCATATGTGCACAACAAAACAAGAAAAAAATAATATAATAATATTAAATTGTTATAAATTATATAAATACTTAGATAAATACATATTTTATAATATAATACCTAAGATATGGATGGAATAGTAGATAAATAATGCTCTTTAACTCTCACTTTAAAAATAGCTAACGATTTACTTTTGTGAACAGTAATAGGAAGTGCATTCCAAAGTCTGACCGCATGAACAGTGAAGGAGTGAGAACAGAAACCGGAATTGAAGCATGGAAAAGATAACTGGGACCTAACAAGAGAGCGACAGGGTTTATCCTGGGAACTAAGGAAGCTGAAACGCTCTTTCAGGTACCCGGGAGACACAGGGTTATGTAAAATATTGTAAAGAATGGAGGCAATATGCAAATTCCTGCGGAGACGGATGGGAAGCCATTTGAGCTGACTGCGGAAATGTGAAATTAGGTCACATTTACGAAGCCCAAAGATGAACCTTATACATAGGTTTTGAAGTCGTTCAAGCTTATTTAGCAGTTCTTCAGTAGCATCCAAATAGCAGGAATCAGCATTGTCTAAGAAGGGCAAAATAAGTGTTTGGACTAAACATATCTTGGTTTTTAAAGGTAAATCGTTTTGGAGGCGCTTAAGTGAGTGCAAGGAGAAATGGACTGTACGACTGACTTCATTAATATGTGGAGTCCAAACCAAATTACAATCTAACAGCAAGCCAATTTCTTGTAAAATTTCGAGGTAAATTTGTGCTTGTTTTCTATCGTGAAAATGTTTAGGAATTGTGTTTTCACGGCATATAGTAATCAGCATGTGACCTGTGGTAATCAGTGTGCATTCCCAATTTTACTATATAGTATTTACAAAGCGATTGATCAAACACTTTCACTGTTATGCAGAATCAACCAAAGCCATTTTAGAATGTATAGAATCTTAAGTTAAAGGGCTACATATTCAATTGTACAATTTTGTACATGCAAATTAGCTGAAATGTGTAAAAAGCAAAATATAGAAGAATGCTGCACCTTGTTACTTGCAGACTGGATGCCATACGCAATGAATAGAATAGAATAGAATAGAATCGTTTATTTCATGTTATCAATGTCACAATATTACAATTGGAAATACAATGTCAAGGGATAACTATGATCGTCAGTAATGAAATTATAATAATAATAATGAATATAAAATAAAGTATAATATAATAATAATAACAACGTACACACTCGACATGGCCCCGCACTAGGGAAACCCTGTGTCGCGGATGCCATGGACACACATAGACAACCACAAATTACACCCAAACTCACGAGAGAAATAAATGTAGGCCATACAAATATTTCTCCCGACCCGGGAATCGAACCTGGGACCTCTGCGTGGCAGTCCGGCATGGTAACCGTTCGGCCACCGAGGCAGCAGAAAGTAGTATAACTACTGCAACAATGGTTTCTTAAAATTTAGTCTGAAAAACAAAACTAAGTTACATGAGCAGCTTTCAAATATCTCTGACACATCACCTAGTCGCCTACTATGCGTTGTTCGGATTCGTACCGCCCGTTTATGTAACATGTGCAATAAAGAGTACTTGTATTGTATTGTAAATAAATACAGTGGGACGGCCAATTAAACCACTGCCCTACGACATATCCATTACGTCTGTATTCCGCAGTCTGTTCTGGGTGAAGTGATAAAGAGGCATATTGCTAAATTGACGAAACCAAATACCTCACAATGATCCCTGTTGACTAATATTGCAATTCAATATTTTGCTTTCAATTGGGACTATTGAAATAAACCTTAAACTGCGTGCAACGAAACGTTGTGGCGTGTATTCGCGGGCCCTTTAATGTCCCGTTTTAATATGTCGATATAATTTCTACGTTTGTTATCTTAGAGGATGGACAAAAAAAAGAAATTTGTTGTAGACCGGTTTGGCTCCGTACGGAGAATTACTCGCATTTCTCCCGAAAAAATAGCTTGATCCACATGAGTCATGCCTAACGTGACCATTATTTTTTCCCTGAGAGCGGGACGCCTGTAAATTTATTAATGTTTGTGATAGTTACGAAATGTTTAACGATTTAAAATAATTACTAAAAAATGTTGAATTATTAAAAAATTTAAGAAAACTAATTTGTGTAGTCTGATATGTTGGCGTTTTTTTATGTACGTTACGCGATAACTCCATTTTTTTGGCACTTGTGAACCGATTTTGATGATTATTTCTATATTGGAAAGAGAGTATCTCAGTTGTGGTCACATTTACATGAAGAAAATGTTCCACATCGAGTTCTTAGGTTTTCGCGATTGTTACACATAGAAAATGAAACTATTTTTCCGGATTTAAATCGCGTATATTTGTTTCTTCAAACAATACGACGTTTCGGGCCCTTTACAGGCCCCATGGTCACAGTTGACTGAGGTGGTACAGTCTTCAACCAGTTATGTCTAATATTGATGCAAACCACCCTATTTTTTCACTATCGTTACAATAGTTATTAATTAAATACCTTATTTTTAATTTTACAAAGAAAACATTCCAATTTACGCTACATTAAGTTTTACAAATTATTTTATTGAATGAATTTTTATTAAGTTTAATTTATTATTAATTATTAATAGAAATTAGAATAAACTAAAACATATTAATTAGTACTGCAGTCTTATGTCTGTTTGGGATTTTTCATTAGAGGAAATACTGGATCCCAAACTGGTGGTACGGAGAAACCATCTTCCCTGTTGAAATTAGGATGTTTTTTAATTTCAATGGCCTCTCGCAGCATCCTGGGTAGATACCGGACTTCTTTTGCATGGACCTGGGGTTTGTCAAACTTCATTGAATGTGTAGGTTTATCCATGACATGCTCGCAGACTGAAGACTTGTTTACGCGACGGTGTTTGACATCAGCTATATGTTCTTTGACGCGGGTACAAATACTTCGCTTTGTTTGTCCAATATAAGAGAGACCGCACTCACAGTCAAGCTTGTAAACTCCTGCATCCTGTAAGGGGATGTTACATTTCACAGGTCTCAGGAACTGAGAAATCTTCCTCAGGGGCTTGAAATAGGTCTTGATAGATGCACGCCTGAGGACTCTTCCGATCTTGTCTGTAACACCTCTCACGTAAGGCAAGATGGCAGGTCTTCGCTCGACTGTTGGTGGTTTCACACGGGGCCTGCGGCATTGGCGTGGAATCTTCAACTTATTCGCATGTAGGACTTGCTTTACATGCTGAAGTTCCCCTGCCATATGATTACTGTCGCAGACACCATATGCTCTCTGAAACAAAGTTTTGCCCACGGTAGCTAACTGGCTAGGATGGTGATGGGAATATCGGTTTGTTTGAAAAAACAAATATACGCGATTTAAATCCGGAAAAATGTTCCACCTCTAAGGTTGGAAAACCAGGATGGATGACTTTCGAGGTCGGGTTTTTTTTGTACTCTGTACTCAGATTATTTAGGATACCAAGTAACACGGGACGAAGTGGACGAACAAGTTGCGCGCCTGATGGTAAGTAAATATAGATGGTAACACGCCGGTCCACAACAGCTGCAATGCCACGAAGAACTTTAAATCGCAAAGATCTCAGGGTCGCTGCCACTACACCCGTCACCCTAAGACAAAAGTTGACAAGTTCCATGTGCCTGTAATTTCACCCTTCAAAACCGGAACGCAGTACACACATTACTACTTGACAGCAGAAATATAAAAGATGCCAGAACTTCCTTGGAACAACTCTTTCACAAGGCGCTCTACTGCTGCTCGTGTACTTTAAAAAAAATATAATATATAATTATTAATACAAAGATCGAACACTCAGGAAAAATTCCTTGGATCCGGCCGGATTCGAACCGACGTCTTCTAGCATGCCGTGGCAGATGCTATACCACGTATATATACTAAGCCACGGAACGAACCAGCGGACCTTACGAATATTTCTATGTCATGTCTTTGTATTCAAATACAATCAATTTCTCAACGATTTTTGCCGTAAAAGTGTTCTGAGTGTTCGATCTTTAAATTACTCCACTAGTTTGTTATAATTATAACAAACTAGTGGAGTAATTTCAAATAAAACAATTGAATATCAATTCGTATAGTAATTCGTCCGTTTCCCAACAAATGTTACTTTTCAAATTTCGCCACTTTAATATTGAAAATACAATGTTATAATATCAGCCTACAATTATTCCGCATTCTGACATCATACTTAATTTCATTTACGACACGTAGCATAATATATAGATAATACCTTTTCATAGAGTTGTTAATATTTTGCAAGATGCGTATTTTGTATTGTATTCGCTTGTAATTAACGCCATTTTAAGTTGTTATATGTGTACAATCACGTTATTGAAAGTAGTTATAATAGTTGTTATGACGTAAGTTATGATTGCCCTAGAAAAACACTTTTGAAAATATTTTTTTGTATAAGTGCGCATTTGACCTAGTAATTTGACTTAATGGAGCTCCTTGTGAAAGTGTTCGTCCTGGTAAGTATTGCCATCATATCTATTTTTGTTTTGTTGTTGTTAGGACTCGCAGGCCACAATGTGAAGGTGGATTATTGTTTGAATGACACAAAGATTAGGTAGGAATCACCGCCATCTGAACTAATTGTCCTTGTTCCGATCAACCTAAGTTTATTTAAAGACATTACAGTCACGTGTTTGCTTTAAGGTAATGCCGCCAATATCAATAGAATTTTTGTTCTGAGGAAACGTGCTGTTTGGGGCAATTTACAATCTGGGAATGATAAACATTCTTACACTAACGTCGCAGTACATTTATGTTAAGAAGAATAGTAATTTTTTTATTAACCGACTTCAAAAAACGGAGGAGGTTCTCAATTCGTCTATATGTTTTTTTTTTGTATGTTTGTTACGCAATAACTCCGCCGTTTGTGAACCAATTTTGATGATTCTTTTTTTGTTAGAAAGAAGATACCTCAGATGTGGTCCCATTTAAATTTCAAGAAAATATTCCACGTCTATGGGTGACAAACTAGGGGATGAATGACTTTTGAGGTCGGTTTTTTTAACCGGAGGTTAGGTTATGAAAAATAGTGACAGCCATAACATTAATACGAGGAATAAAAATAAACCAGCTGGTCTTGATAGTCGTCTTCATGAAGTCGCAAATTCATTTAAGGGGCAATGTATACGCTTTTATAATAAGATTCCGATTCATATTCAAAATTTGCTATTTACGAGATTTAACACTATAGTGAAACAAATACAGCTTCAGCGCACGTGGATGACAAAAAAAAGCCGGGATAGTGACCCGTTCAGTTCTTGCAGGTAGTCTCGATCTAAGATGGTAACCTATCACAAACTCGATTTTTTTTCCGAAATAACATTTGTTCGCATTTTCATTACACCGAAAACCGAATTGTAACGAAATCGTTCTTCTTTCAGGATATGTTGGATGTTTATCGCAAAAACACGATTAGATTCGGCTAGGTTAGGTTAAGTTAGGTGTAAAAGAAAAAAAAACATTTTCCTCTCAAAATTACTTTCGAGTTTATGAAAATTCCAGCAAACGTTATTTCTGGAAAATGTCATTTCATAGTACTGATAGGTAACCCTTAGAGTGACGTGCGCAGTGGTAGTGCACCACAGATCTTTCTGAATTAAAGCTTTGAGTTTCACTACAATTGTTAGGTTAGGTGTGTCGTTTACCACCAGGCGCACGAATTATTCGTCCCGTCATTTACCAAGTGAATATAAAAAAGTTTCGAATATTAAAAGAACGTAAGTTATGTAATTGCGTGCATGTAGTTTCTCATAAGCGCCTGGCCGATATCAAGCCATAAAACCATTTCAAACATGTTTGTCCTACATTAAGTATAGCGTTGCAATCCATCTTCGTCGCTTGCGCAATATTATACACGACATTTTTGGACTCAGACATTTGGTTGACTAAACTTTTGGCAATGTTGATGTATTTGCAAATGTTCTTTGTTATAATTTACCCAAGGCAACAAATTTGAATTACTGTAATTGAAATAATTTGGAATGCAAATACGTCTTTCAATAATGTCTCTGTAGTTGCAAAACCGCAGAGGCAGATTTATTTATTTATTTGTTTATTTGCAAACTTTACAGCTTTTTAATTTTCGTTTACAATCATAATAATATACGTATATAGCCAATAACAAAGTTTGTCATATTACATTTTAATTATAGCGTTACTTTATCTAGCGTTAATCTATAGCCTAATCGAAAAACAAACATGTTGAAAATTTACATTAAGTTCTTAAATTAATGGTAATCTACATATTATTAAATTATTACATACAAATATAACATTATTATTATATAAATTATAAAGGTGTAAGTGTAAGTATGTTTTAGTGTTGTGTGTGTGTGTGTCTGTGCTCTGTTTGTTTGATAATTATTGCCTTCTAAACTGGGGGTGATCCTTCAATATGTTTAGAAATTGAGTGCGGTTTAAATGGAAGATGTCCACGTCTCTAAATCTATCCTCATAAGTGCGCACTATTCTTTGTAAAACAGAATGTTTTGCGTAATTCGAACGGGCTAAGGTCGTACACAAGGAGTGCATATGCCTCGTGCGTTTTGGACAGGCACACAGACCAATGCAAGCCGTTAATTCAGGACAATCCAATACGGAGTTAACCACGTCATATAGAAACTTCATGTCAGACAACAGACGTCTAACTTCGAGAGAATCTAGCTGATAGAAGTTAAGTCTGTCGAAGTAACCATCTTCCCTTTTGAGGCGGTAGTGCAATCTACGTGTGAAACAACGCTGCACGGATTCTAACTGGGCTATATGAGTCACATAAGACGGAGACCATATAGGGGCTGCGTACTCCATCACGCTCCTGACATAAGGAAAATACAGCTTTTTTAAAGATTCAATTCTTCGAAAAGATTTAGCACTTCTATGAAGAAATCCTAGCATTCTGTAAGATTTCTGAGCAATGAAGTCGAAATGCGATGTATACAAAAGCTTATAATCTAGTATTACACCCAGATCGCGGACGAGTTCGACTCTAGGAATACAGGTATCATTGAGATGGTATTTGTGAGACAGAAAAATACGCTTCCGGGTGAACGTGATAACTTGGCATTTTTTGACATTCAGATCAAGACGATTCAGTCTACAATAGTCCGTTAATCTGTCGAGGTCCGCCTGAAGCCTTTCGCAATCAGCTGCACAACCAATTGGCATAAAGATTTTATTGTCGTCGGCATACATTAAAACATTTGAATACTTAAAACATGTCTCAATGTCGTACAAGTATACGTTGAAAAGTAAAGGACCTAAATGAGACCCCTGCGGTACGCCCGATGGGACGGATTCCATATTCGATTTGAAAGCGCCAATCCTAACAGCCTGCGATCGATTCCGTATATAAGACTCAAGCCACCTCAGCAAATCCCCGTGCACACCGATATTATTTAGTTTAGATATTAAAATGTCATGATCGATGCGATCAAAACATTTTGAATAGTCGGTGTACACAGTGTCGACCTGGCCACCTCTGTCCATGTGCTGAGTAATAAAATTTGTGAAAACAGCAAGATTTGATACAGTCGATCTTCTGCGCATGAAACCGTGTTGAGAAATTGGAATATAGGCTGCGGCCACCGGATATAATTGGTCATGAACGATGGACTCGAAAACCTTACCAAAAACTGACAGTATCGACACGGGTCTATAATTCTCGACGTTCTGTCTTGAGCCGCTTTTATGAATCGGAGTGATGTAAGCCTCCTTCCATATGGTGGGGTAAACTCCCTCGCTCATTGACCGCCGAAAAATTGATGTCAGAGGAGTTGCAAGCTCCTTCGCACACTGTTTCGCAAAAAATGAAGGAATACCATCACTCCCAGCACCCTTGTTTCGATCCAGTTTACGTAAATATTTGAAAACTAAATCTTGTGTAATTTGAATAGAGTTGATTGTATTAATTAAGTTAGATGGAGCCACAGCGAGGGAAGGACGATGAGTAGTGTTAGAGCCTCTATAAACGGAAAAAAATATTCTAAAAAGGCATTACATATATCAGAGCCTCCACATGTCACGCGATCACCATGGGTCACATGAACGGGAATGCCCTTGTCCCTACGCAAGACCTAGTATATGACCAAAAGTGCTTTGGGTTGGTAGTAATTGCCGTTTCACAGCCATCGATATAACGTATCCAACACCCCTGTTGAACTGTCTTCTGACGTTGCCTGAGCAAGGAGAAAGCATCATAGTCCAGTTTGTTTCCGTATTTCTTCCATGCCTTATGGTACTTGGATTTTTCTTTAATAATATTAATTAGAGGCTTAGAAAACCATATCGGATAACCACAACCGTCGCTTAAGAAGCTAGGTACCTCCTCCTTAATAATTCTCCGCAGCTCTGTTAAAAAGGATAAGACAGTATCATCTATTCCATCGCTATTGAGTTTGTTGGCCCAATCCACGGTAGCCAACCGACTCCGTATAACGTCATAATTAGCCCTCTTAAATTTATAAACTCTTATTTTTGGGTCCCTTAACGTTTTATATAAAATTATATTTGGCATTTCCAAGTCGATAGCTGGATGATGAGGCATGTCCTCACGAGTTAAGGGGTGAGTACAGCGGGACGTCGCTACCTCCAGAGTACCAAAAACAAGGTCGAGACAACGACTGTTGCCGTTTATTACGGTATTATACTGTTCTAAATTAAAACTGGAGAGGGTTTGCAACAAATCACGCTGGTACTCATTAGTTACATTGAGTGGAAAAAGAGGTGGCAGATTACTGGAGCCAACATGCCATTCTACATATAGAAAATTAAAATCCCCCATCAAAAGATAATCAGCATTACTGTTTTTATCCATAAATTCTCTCAAGAAACCAGTCAAGTTAGCCACTTGTGCGTCGTGAGAAGCACCGGCACCGGAACCAGATGGACCAGTGCGACGAGGACGGCTTCACAAAAGTGGAGAAGAAGAAGAGGAAGCCCACCAACCGTAACCAGTGTGACACAGCACCGACAGGACCGAACTTCCGGCTGCGTCCGGCCATACCGACGACGCTGCTGTACCTGTCGCGGCTGCGTTGCTCCATGAAGTCTGAGGAGATAGTGGAGTATATCAAACCAAATACACCCAGAGGGTCAAGCGGTTGGAGTCCCGCCACAACGTGAATTTCAATTCGTTTGTGGTGAGAGTACCGACCACACCACACATCTGTCGATCTACATGAAGGAAGAAATTTTGGCCGACAACAGATTGCGCCATATGACCCCGACAAGTGCACTTTGTGTAGATTAGTTAGAAATAATGTTTTATTGTATTGTATGTATTTTAGTCCTTAAGGTAAATATTATATGGGTCATGTGGCCTGAACTAAATAAATAAATAAAATAAATAAATACGTATTTCAATTACCAAGTAAAAAATATTTTTTATAATTATTATAAAGACAGATAATCGTCAAAAACAGGGAGCAGTGGAGAATTTTGGGGGAGACCTTAGCCCAGCAGTGGGACTAAAATTCTAAGGTACCCTATCACACAGTCGAAATTTTTTTGTCCGAAATAACGTTTGTTCGAATTTTCATTACACCGAAAACCGAATTACAACGAAAAAGTTGTTCTTACAGGATATGTTGAATGTTTATCGCAAAGACACGATTGGGTTCGGTCAGGTTAGGTTAACTTAGGTTTAAAAGAAAAAAAAATCGTCGAGACAAGTGTCGGTGACGGAGGAGGACACTTGGTCTGACGATCTCGGCATAACAGACGAGGAGCTGGATCGAGCCGTGAGGCGTCTCGGTGCTCGGAACACTGCGCCTGGCCCGGATGGTGTCCCAGGCAGGGCGTGGGTGTTGGCTCTCCACGCCGGACTGGGGAACCACATGAGACGGCTGTTCACCAGCTGTCTCCGGAGCGGTGTGTTCCCGTCCGGCTGGAAGTCGGCGAGGATGGTCCTTATAAAGAAGGAAGGTCGACCCGCAGAGCGTCTCCCTCTGCATACCGACCCATATGCCTGCTGGACGAGGCCGGCAAGTTGTTTGAAAGAACACTTGCCGAGCGGCTCAGCGGGCATCTGTCGCGAGTAGGGCCTGACCTGTCGGAAGACCAGTACGGCTTCCGGCAGGCGCGGTCGACAGTGGACGCGATCCTTCACGTTCGTACACTGTCAACGCAGGTACTGTCCCGGGGCGGAGTGTTGGCGGTAAGCCTAGATATCGTCAATGCCTTCAACTCCTTGCCCTGGTTGACCGTTAAGGAGGCGCTGGAGTATCATCGAGTGCCTCCGTACCTGAAGCGAGTTGTCAGGTCCTACCTATGCGACAGGTACATTACGTACCCGGGTCGGGATGGCGCAAGCCATCGCAGAGAGGTCGTATGTGGGGTTCCGCAGGGGTCTGTCCTTGGACCACTCCTTTGGAACCTAGCGTACGATGCTGTCTTAAGGGTCGCACTCCTCCCGGGCGTGCATCTGGTGAGTTATGCTGATGACAGCCTGGTGCTCGCCGGAGGGGAGGACTTCGAGAGGACCATCCGGCTCGCTGAGCTCGGGGTTTCTCGCGTCGTCGAAAAAATCAAGGAGCTGGGATTGCGAGTAGCGCCTCAGAAAACTGAGGCGCTGTGGTTCCACAAACTCCCGCGAGGGAGGGAACCGCCCAGCTTCTCGATTCGCGTTGGTGACGTCGACGTCCAAGTGGGGCAGTACTTAAAATGCTTGGGCCTCATCTTGGACGGTCGCTGGGATTTCGAGGAGCACTTCCGGCGCCTGGTACCCAGGATTGATAGGGTGGCGGGTGCATTGCACCAGTTGCTGCCCAACCTGGGGGGCCCCTCGGAGGGAGTTCGCCGTTTATACGGTGGGGTGGTGCGATCCGTGGCCCTGTATGGGGCACCCGTCTGGTCACACCGACTGACGGGCGTCCGGCGTTGCAGAGCCATGCTCAATGGCGTGCAGCGCCGCATGGCCATAAGGATCGCACGAGGATACCGCACCGTATCCTTTGACGCGGCGACTGTCCTGGCGCGGTTTCCCCCGTGGACATTCTGGCGGAGATGGACGCGCGTATTTACACGCGCCTCCGCCAGGCGGAAGAAGCTGCGCCGCCGGAAGTGCGGTGGCAGAAGCGCCGACGGGCGTTCGAGAAGTGGCGCGAGAGGCTGGAACAGCCGTGGATCTCGCGCCAGCGCGCCGTCGGCGCGATCCTGCCCAACCTCGAAGTCTGGTTGAGCCAGCGAAAGTGCGTCACCACGTTCCGACTGACACAGATACTCACCGGGCACGGATGCTTCGGTGAGTATCTGAATCGGATCGGACGCGAGTCGACGACGCAGTGCCACCACTGTGGGAGGGACCAGGATTCCGCCCAGCACACGCTGGAGGAGTGCCCCGCATGGGCCTCCGAGCGGAACATCCTGGTTGCCCGAATCGGGCGAGATCTCTCTCCGCCAGGCATAGTAGCGGCTATGTTGGCGGATCAAGAGTCCCATGAGGCGGTGGTCTCCTTCTGTGAAGCGGTGATGCTTCAGAAGGAGGTTGCCGAGCGTGATCGGGAGAGGGCCGATCCCGCTCGGCGGCGGCGTACCTTCGCGGCTGCGGGCGATCAGAGCGGGGGCTCCGTTCGCCAGTAAGTTAGGCAGCCGCGAGGAGGACGACGGGGCGGTGTGGCCCGCTTCGTCGTGAGGAGACGAGGGGGAGGACGTAGCTCCTCCTAGGTGCTGGGGGGGTTCCGGTGCGCAAAGTCGATCCCGGATCCTTCCCACTAGAGCACCCGAGAAGGCCACCGTGGGGTTTTAGCCGGTAGAAGTCCTCTTAATATAACCTCCCGCTGCCCCCGCGGCGGAGAGGTATCCTAGGAGGATTTCCCCACGCAAAAAAAAAGGTTTAAAAGAAAAAAACATTTTCTTCTCAAAATTACTTTCGAGGTGACGTCATTTCGGACTACCGATGGGTAACCAAATTCAAAGATTGAACTTTACGAAAAAATACTTTCGATCTTCGGCCTTCCAGCAAACCGTGTTAGACGCTATGCCAACTAAGGCACGGAACGAACTAGCGGATCTTACGAATTTTTCTACATGCTTGTTGCAGATCGGAGGAGGTTCTCAATTCGACTGTAATTTCTCTTTTTGTACTTTGGGACGAACAAATCGTGCGCCTGATCATAAGCCACACGCCTGCCCATAACAGTTGCAGTGCCACTCCGAGTCAGAGTCTTATACCTCTATATGATGGACTGTTTACAAAGGCGGCAGGGATTGGCTGAATGAGGATGATAGCACAGCATCTACATATTAAGCTTTGATAATATTTTTAAGTGCATGTTTCGTCACATGTGTTCTCTCGACAGCGGTAGCGCCCGCGCCTATCGCCACCGGTTCCAGCAGCGACCGCCGCGGGCATCGCGGGTCAACTTTCTCCAGACAAGGTTAGAAAGTGACGAATTGCGCATAATATAAAGTTCAAATCCGCAATTCAGAAATATTTTCATTAACAAAATAACTTTTTATGGGTAATTTATTGTCTCTATCGTAGTTTTTCTGGTGAAGGGCTCGTAATAACAATAATAGACTCTAATATGTTAACGGCGATGAGGTAGCGCTCTGGGCGCATTCCATCGAAGAAATTTACCTTTTTTAAAAGATATTACACCTAGTCCTCATTGTAGTAATTGCAGGGTCGTTACAATAATAACGTACATTAATGTAATATAGTTGAAATTTCAATGTCGTCATTAAAAAAACAAAGTTGTGGTGAGCTTTGAGATAGCGAGCCGGCCGCCTCCGGAATGTCTTGGCAGCTTTCAGAATGCTTCGGGTGGCTTCCGAAGGTTATTCACCCAAAATCTTATCTTGTTTCGAATGTAGTTCTTAAGTTAAATACAGTGCGTTTTTTTTTCAAACCGGGACAGTTAATATAATAATATAATGGAGGGCGTTTTATTCTCCCGGTCACAAAAATTGACATCCATTATATACTTACAGTGACATAATTCGAGCCACCTTGCATTTTCAGTATTACATGCTCTGATGAAAATGGAAAGAACCCAGAGAAGGTTAAATCGGGCCAAATAGCTGCGCTTGTGTTGAATATTTTTTCATGCAGTTATAGCACCATAGCACCAAAAATATACCTGCTGTTGACTGCTCGACGCCCGGCCGAAGGCTTCGGCCGAGTGTCGCCCCCGAGGATGCCTCGTGAAGAGGCGAAACACGTGTCGGGTATATGTTCGCTGATGGTTTGTGACTGTAGTTGAGCTTGTGTTATTTATTTTATTAATTTTATTTATAATTAACTGCATGAATAAATTTTCAACACAAGCGCAGCTATTTGCACGATTTGACCTTCGCCAGGTTCGCGGAGTAGCAAATTAATTTACTTCTATTTTTAATAACATGGACTTCTGCAAAGTAACGCCTGAATCTATTAATTAAACATTCTAAGTATAAAAAATTTTTGATTGGTCAAAAACTATAATGCAATTTTGAAAGTGGTAGACTAAACGTCTTGTCCATATTATGTCCTTTGTTGAAAATTTTAATTTGTAAAACGGGAAACTTCTTCAATGATAACAATAATTTCGTATACAATAGCCGTTTAAAAATAAAAATGCACGGTGGGTCGAATAGTGTGTCCGGAAGTGTACATTAGTGAGTTTTTTAAACAATTTATTTCAAACACTGGAGAGAGGATGCTCCACTATTAAGTTTCTGCCTCGGTTTGAAAAAATCATAGATCCGAGGCTGCGTACCTTACACCGATTGACAAAACCTATCACCACGATGGCAAGCATTAAGCATGTAGAGCTCATGTAGCGATACGATAAGAAGAATAGCTATTTTTAACCGACTTCAAAAAAGGAGGAGGTTCTCAATTCGCCTGCATTACTTTGATTTGATTAATTTGATTATTCTTGTTTAGTTGGAAAGGTCTCGGTATTAGTCTTCTTTAAACTAGGGGTTAAATCCGGTTTCGAGCATTTTCTGATAACAGATTTCAATAAAACTAAAATAGTTGAAATTCTACGAACTTTTGAGGTTTTTTTTTGATACTATAACGTTTTTTTTTAATATCAAGTGACGGGACGAACAAGTCGTGCGCCTGATGGTAAGCTATACGCCTGTCCGTAACGGTTGCAATGTCACTCAGAGCTTTAAGTCCCAGACAAACAGAGCTTTAATCCCATGTGCCTGTAATTTCACCAGCACCCTTACCCTTCAAATCCGGAACACAGTAATGCTGACATTACTGCTTGGCGGCAGAAATAGGTAAGGTGACAAACTGGACGAACCTTTCAAAAGGAGCTCTACTAAACGTCCTAGAGCTATACGGTATCTCTAACGAGCATTGACGTTTTATTCATCATTAAAAATTCACTAGGTAATTAAATCAAGTAAAAAATAATCTTTATTTCTTAGGTAAGCATTGTTACCCTTGAATACGTAACATTGGTTAAACTCTACCGCTCATTCGTAAGACAGATTCCCCTGAGACAAGAAACTCTAGGGGTTGCTCTTTGTAAACAACATTTGTACACATTCAACATTTACAATATTTTTTTTTATTTGAAACATCAGAGATCGAGACTACCTCCATGAGCTAAACGGGTTACTACCAAAGATTTTTGTCATCCAAGCACGCAGAAGTTGTATAATAACCCTTAGTATAAAGCTTTTGTTTCACTATATGGCAAACTTTGTATATCAACCAGAATCTTGTTATAGAAGCGTATACATTGCCCCTAACCGAATTGTCACTTTGTGACGACGACTGTCAAGTAGAGCTAATTTATTTATATTCCTCGTGTTAATGTTATGTCTGTCACTATTTTTCATAAAGAAATTACTATTCCTCTTAACATAAATTACATTTTCATAGATGTACTGCGACGCTAATGTAAGAATGTTAATCTTCTTAAACTTCTATCTCATACGTACTCTGGGGCCCAGATTGTTAATTGCCTTAACCGCACCCCAAGGCAAAATGCTGCATGTTATTGTCTAATGACATACAAAGTAAACCAATCTAGCGGCTGAGCCGTTTCGATAACTCACTTATATAATAATAATAACGCACACACTCAACATAGTCCCGCACTAGGAAAACCCTGTGTCGCGGGTGCCATGGACACACACATAGACAACCACAAATTGCACCCAAAACTCACGAGAGAAATATATGTAGGTCATGCAAATATTTCTCCCAGCCCGGGAAGCGAACCTGTGGGCAGTCCGGTATGGTATCAATTCGGCCACGGAAGCAGTAATATGTGGACCCCATTGCAATTTAGTATCTAACGTTATACCCAGAAATACAACTGTATCCACAAGGTTCAATTTTTCGTTGTAGTTAGAAACCCTCTCTCTAACATTTCACACAATTTGCTTTTTCTCGTTAAGGAGCAGGTTATAACCAACAAATCAATCAGCTACTTTATATATAGCATCGTAAGTAATGTAAGTATAATTCATGTAACTATATATTTCCGACATAGGATTGCCAAATACATTATTTGTATTGCAAGTATCGGATTAGCATAGGTCTGTGCTCATTTATCTTTTCTGTGTAAATCGCATATTAGCTAACATAACTCAACAATGCAGCCTGCGAAAAACAAAGTAAGTTGAATAACTTAGATAACATCATTCCATTGTGCGGGACCTATTTCTGGGAGGAAGTTACGCGCATTGTGAACGTTTTTGCGCCCGCGCAGCCATTGCTCGCGCCTAGTCGGTAATTGATGACAATTAATACCTTAACGTTGACGGATTACGATACGGTAGTGAATGTTAAATTGTGCATTTCTTTTTGGCTGTATTTGATGTTGAAAAGTAGGTCAAAAATCGCAACCTTGAGTAGAGATGTTTAAAAATTATACGAACGAAATTAGTCGGTAACTTGTTGCTATTCTTAAAAGTCGATATTATTATAACTGGAATTCAAATTTTTCCAGTACTAATACGTTTTATTTAAGAAAAATAAAATCTTGAGATTTACATATGCCCTACGACAATTAAAAAGATGTTCAAACCAAAACACAACCCTTAGTGCATACTATGCCTACGCGTATTCGTGGCTGAGATGGCGTTATTTTGTAGGGAAACAGCACGGATGCACAAGACTTGCTTATTATTCATTGACTTACAAATAAATGGACGACGGGTTTAATACAAAAACCACGAAAAAAATGTCCCAAGTCAACCTATTTAAACGTAGTGACATGTAAAGGAATATGAAAAAGCTAAAACGTTGAATTTAAATTGTAATGTCATCGCAGTACTGTCTAATTTTACTTGCTTCGTTGTCAGATTTTAACGCCCTATAAGTTCGGACACTTTTTAGCGCGGACCCGACGCGACGTCCATATAATTGTAATTCAATGTTATTATTACAAAAAATGTGTGTGAGTATCCTAGTTAATTTAAAAACAACTGAAAGCTGTGAATCACACTTTAAGCGTTTGAAAATATTGACTTTGCCGGCGATTTATGTTTTAGAACTATGCAAATTTGCAAGACGCCACCCTGAACTATATTTAAAAGGAGACCAATCTCGACGCTACCCGTCTCGGTATAAAAATAATTTAATCAGACAGCCATCCAAATTAAAATTAGTGTCTTCTAGTTCACATGAAATA
>NW_020655707.1:0-11074 GCF_003589595.1 Hyposmocoma kahamanoa | reverse complement strand
TTTATTTACCTCAGTGCTGTTTCCCCATAAAATAATGCCGTAGCTCAACCAAGCATTGGCGTATGCATAATAAGCGATCTTTGCTGTTTTTAGATCTGTACATTTCTTAAGTTCATATAAAGCATACGTGAATTTTGAAAGTTCTGATGCTACTCGTTCAATGTGGGGTTTCCAACTCATGCTTGAGTCTATTTCGACTCCTAGGAGCGTACACGAAGAGGAAAAATCTAAAGAAATATTTTGAAACGTAATTTTTTCTTTTAGTGGTTTCTTTTGTCTAGGCTTAAACTGCATTAATTTTGTTTTTAATAAGTTAATTTCTAAATTGTTATCTTTTAACCAGCATAATATTTTACTCAGGCTATATTTAAGCTGTTCTTGTAAATTGTTACTATTTATACAGGGAAAAACAATTGATATGTCATCAGCATAGATTATACATTTTTCCTTTATACATCTTGTTATACCATTAACATAGATTATGAAGAGAATGCAGCCGAGAATGCTACCTTGTGGAATTGAGCGAACTACTCTTTCTTTTTTTGAATCTATACTACTGATTATATTATTTTTGTGGTCATAATAATCTATCCGTACAATTTGTTCTCTGTTCATTAAGTAAGATTTTAACCAATCATAAGCATAACCCCGCACCCCCATTTCATACAGTTTTAAAAGAAGAATTTTGTGCGAAACTCGATCATAAGCCTTGCTCATGTCTAGCATTAATCCTACAGCATATTTCTTATCGTCTATTATATTTAAAATTTCATGCATATAGTTATTAAGGGCTGTTATGGTGGATCTACCTTTTCGGAAACCATGCTGACAATCGTCAAAAACACCATATTTTTTACAAAATGAAGTCAAACGTGATGCCATAGCAGACTCAAAAATTTTGGAGAATGTTGACAATAGTGCAATGGGTCTAAATTGTTGAGGTTCATTTGCATTTTTCTTTTTAGGTATAGGTTTAATAACGGCAACTTTCAGCATATTAGGGTATGATGCTTCACGAAAAGACTGGTTTAATAAATATGTTACAGGTTCAGCAAGTTCTTCTTTACATTGTTTTATTAGTGTCGGCGGAAATTCGTCGACACCGTAACTTGTTTTGTCTTTTAGAGATTTTATAATTTTAAGGACTTCGAGGGAAGTTACAGGACTCAAATATATTGTATTGTTTACGAAAATAGACTCGGCAAGTCCTCTTTGTTGTGTAGTATTTTCGTTTTGTCCTACTGATAAGAAATATTTATTTAGTTTATTCGCTATTAAAGTTGGGTCAGTTACATCTTTTTTACTCAATTTTAACATAATGTTCTTATGCACTTTTTTATTAATTTTATTTGTTCTTTCTTTTATAATTTCCCACATTGATTTGGTTATATTTCTAGATTTTTTAATTCTTTCTATATACATACACTTTTTTGATACTACTACGGTATTTTTTAGTATTTTAGCATATTTTCTATAATACTCATTTAGTACCTTACTATTTGTTTGTGATTTTAATATATGTAACTGTCTTTTATTTTTACATGATTCCCTTATACCTTTAGTCAACCATGTTTTCTTTTTATTTTTTACTTTAATTTGTTTTTTTGGAATACAACAATTTAGTATAGAAGTTAGGCGGTCATGAAATATTTTACAGTTTTTGTTTATGTCATTACTATTTGAAAATAGATCACTCCACCTTATAGATTGTAGTTTTCTCTTATACAACAACATATTTTTTAAGTTAAAAAGTCTTTTGTGTACATAATGCCTGGACATATCAATGTTTAATTGCTGTGTGTTTTTATCAAGGGAGACTATGATACCTTTGTGGTCAGAAATACCGTATTCATTCACTTCCAAGTTTAAGTTTGACGTGTTAAAATTGGTAAATATTACATCTAAGCAAGTAGAACAATTTGCTGTTATTCTAGTAGGTTCTTTGACATTTTGATGAAAATTGTAAGTTTTAAATAAATTTATCATTGCTTTGCTCTGGCTCGAATTACCCAGAAAGTCAACGTTTAAATCTCCCCCCACTATTATACGTTTCTTGGGGTATTTAGTTGTCAACAATTTTAACATTTTTTCTAATTGTAAGTTAAATATTATTACTTCTCTATTACTATCTGGCCAATATATAACTATTAGTAATATATCTCTGTTAATTACTTCGATAGCACATATTTCAATAATGTATTCAATTGACAGCTGACTTATATTTTCATATTCAATATAGTCAATTTCCTCCTTTACAAATATACACACTCCTCCTCCTTCACGATTTGTTCTGGAAAACTGGCTTGCCACAGTGTATCCCTCCAAATATAATAGGTCAGTCTTACTCGCACTTATCCAGGTTTCCGTGAAGCATAGTGCAGCAAAACTATTATACTCTTCTAATAGGGTTTCTAAAATGTGAATTTTATTTTTGATGCTTCTTAGGTTTTGATAATAGAAAATAAGATCTTGGCCTTGTTGAGCGCTTTGTTGTTTGTTCGTGTCGTTCTGATTTTTTTTATAACGATTTTTTTTATTGCAAGTAGTGTCGAAAGGATTTTTCTTCTTCTTCATAGTTATGCATTAAACGTTCTGGTACTATTTTTCGAGTAAGTATTGTTGAGTTAACCATTATGCTATGATCCTCTCTGTTTTTAATATTTACATATTTTTTCTGCGATGTCGCTAATAAACTAGAACGTTTTGATTTCAGGTAATTTTGCCTTTCCTGTTTTCTGCGCTCTAAGCCCTTTTCATTTAAATATTCGGATATCCAGAAATTCGTATTTTTAAAGTATTTTACACCTTCTAAAATATATTTCGTAACACGTTTACTTAAAAATTCAATCTTTAGCGCTCTTCGATTACCTCGCTTCCCTATGCGACACATATCTTCTATATATCCCGTGAGATCTATTCCCATTATGTCATAAAATAAGTTAACAATTCTATCGTGTAACTCGTAGTCCGATTCATATCTAGATTCATCAAGTCCATATAACACAATAAATTTTTTGTTATTTGTTGTACTTTCTTCTACGTCTTTTCCAATATTTACTGTATTTTTCCCGTTTTCTGTTTCTACTACTTCACACTTTGTTTCTTTATATTTCATTAGTTCCTGGTTGAGCTGTGAATTTTTATTTTCTAAATCTTTAATACGTTTCGTGTTGTTTTCTGTTAATGATTTCATAGCAACAATCTCTGTTTCTAAGGCGTTATACTGACTCGTTATATTTAGGACGCATGTTTGTATTAGTTTTATGGTATCAGAAAGTTCTTGATGTCTGGAATCTTGTTTTTGTGACTGCAAAGTAATGTGAGCTCTCAGCTCTCGTATTTCCAATAGCAAGCAATTATTTAAGGAAACACTAGACTCATTTTTTAATGTGTCTCCATGTGGCATAGTATCATCTAAAATAAAGGAACGGGTTTCGTCATTCATGGCATTAAATTTTCGTCTCGTTGTTATATTGTCATCCATTTGTTGTTCATGTCCCCGCATTTCATTGTCGTTATTTTTTGTGCATTCAGTTTGATGTCTTATTGGTGTATTTGTGTTATCTAATTTTGGCTGATTTGCCTTACATTGTGGGCATATCCAAGCTTTTTTATGGTCGTTAGACATCGTATTATAAAAACGTTTCTCTGGGACATTGACACACTGTAAATCGTATTTCTCAGTGCATAATGAACACTCCAAAAATCGTCTATCAGTAATAATTTTAAGACAAGCCGCGCATTTATTTGGCATCTTGTAAGTAGTTTATAACAGATCTGCACATGTGCGAGACACTGGTCAGCCGTGTTTACTACCGCAAGCGATAGGTCTTGATGACTGGTCGGTTCTTCAACGTAGTCCAACGGATCTTGACACAACGTTCCGACATAAAAACCGTTGGGCAAGGGTCCAAATGCGCTGGCTGCTTGCGGTCACTGTCATAGTTACCTTCTACATTAAATAATTTGGAATCGGCGTCAAAGATTGTTATGCAGAATTTAAAAAACAATATCCGTTTTGTGGTTTTGTCCTATAATCACCAAAAACACCACACTTTTTTATATATATGCTTTAAAGAGTATACAGTTTATGATTGTCTATGTTTTTATACTTGTGATTGTCTGATTAAATGAGATTTTAATGTATAATGTATGTGTTCAAATTGTCGTATGATTTCTAGCCGTAGTTGTCCACAAACACTTCTACAACATATTTAGGCCACAAACACAACTCTTTTAACTTTATATTGATTAAATGAATGATTATTATATTTATTTAGCACAATAATCGCGGAGCTAATGTTTTGGCTTACGCGCCATCTGGCGGAATGTCTCCACTACAGGATATGCGTGGAGTTATTAGACTTTATGAATATAATAGTAACAATGGGAAGAATACGTGGTTCTCATGGTTGCGCTGAGGGTCTTTTTACACGCTGTGTGTATGTTTATTAATATGTTTTTACTTAAAGTAACATCATTACAGACGACCTATATTATATTCATACAGTAGAGCTTGTGAAAGAGTTCGTCCAGGGTAGCACGGCTACCTTACACATTTCTGCCGCCAAGCAGTAATGCGAGCATTACTGCGTTCCGGATTTGAAGGGTAAAAGGTTCTGGTGAAATTACAGGCACATGAGACTTTCCAACTTATGTCTCAGGGTGACAGGCACTGCAACTGTTATGGACAGGCGTGACTCTTGCCACCAGGCGCACGACTTGTTGGTCCCCTCACTAAGTATGATAAAAAAAAGACCTTTATAATGTTTTAAAGCGATATAAACACAAACGTTGGTAATAAACAGTTAAAACAATCGTTTTAAAGCGTTGTGTTATAGTCCGAAAGCGGTGGATGCATGTGCATTTTAATAATGGATTAACCTCAGCCAAACAAGCGATGTAATCTGCACTGTCCATACGGGTTAAATAAAACCAGATTTAAAAAAACTCTTAAATGAACAATCTTTAATTTATATGTGAAAATAAAATTTTACATTTTCCTTAAGTTTTGGTATTCAATTCACTTTATTCATGAAGATACTTATAGACAGACGGAGAGATATATATTATAGTTAGGAAAACATTTAGTTAAGTTGAAAAATCCACGTGATTGAAATAATAATAATAAATAAACGAAATAATTTGAATCCTCGTTATAATTTTTCATTTCTGGGCTTGAAAATATACAAAATAAAAAGTTTATTTGTTTTTTGTGCTATCAAACAAATGACTGTTACAATTCCGCCAATAATTACAATCGCTGCAGGAAGCGTCATCTTCTACCACTAGAAACTTGTCGTAACATTAGTGACTTAAAATTTTTATTAAAAATAGCATCGGGCTGTATTGACTGTCCGGAATTTCTATCACAAGTATCACCGAGAGTTCCCTCTAAGCATCTTAGAAACAATTCACTTTTGGTTCTACCCCGGCCCGTACTAATTACAATCAAAACGAGTATAAGTGGCGTGCAAAGAATAATTTTATCATTTTATGTTATACTTTTGATCTGGATTTTTTCAATAGATGTGTAATATCGGTAATGAGAGCACAAGGAAAGCGTTTCTTTGACTCTTAGTAAGGCTTACAGTTATAACAGTTACAGGCTCTGGTTTTTCTTTTTTTTGTTTTATACATATAATAAGTTAGGTAAATTCTGCACCCAGATTCCTTATGATATTTTTATTTGTGCGGATCTTTAATTTGTCATCAGTTCTTACTATTAGTATTTAATTCAGTTTTAAGCTGTTGATCTTCCTTTGTATAAATAAATAAAAATAAATACATAAATAAATACCGGATATACCACCTCTCCCATCAAAAATTCAAAGTTAATCTATTGTGCCATGGGAAAGGCAACAGTATCAAATACTCGTTGATATCCAAAATAATGATAATATTTCATACAACCATACCAATTGCCTGGTCTCAAACTCGGGAATTCCTTGTACTATAAGTACCAGAGCAATGGAATTCACTCTGGGGCACAACCCAGAACAACCAGCTCAAGAAATAAACGAGGTGTTATTTAAGGTGATCATATAGTATGTTTCTTACCAACTCGTTCTGGGCCTATTAAGTACAATGCAACAATTATAATCATTTTATGTAATTAATTTAATCGTGTTGTGTTTTATTCAGATTATTTATAATGTCACTAATGTCATATGTATCATACCAGCGATAATCTAGTTGGGAGAACGCTTGCCTCATGTGCTGATCGGTTATCTATGGATTCCCACCGCGGGACCTGCTCTTCCGTTATTATCAAACCATATGCAGTTTTAGTTTTCTATTTAACACTTACTTTAATGGTAATGGAAATCAAAGAAACAGGTTCACATAGCTCTTAGAAGACGTGTGAAGATCCCTCATTGGGACGAATACATGTTTTTAAATGTGCCAGAATAGTCTGGCACATTTAAAAACATACCAATTTCTTGGTCTCAAACTAGGGAATTGTCTATAGTATGAGTACCAGAGCAATATAATTCACTTTGGGGCACTTCCCAGATCAGAACCAAGAAAAGTTTATTTCCCAGTTGTATCATCGAGGTAGAGAATATAGATTGATGATGATAAAATGTATGTAAATATGGTGGACGCCAGCAGCTAACTCTATGTTATTTGTCCATCTTTATTTATTACTTTGAATTCATAGCCTGCTTATAAAGTATGTTGGAAGAATTATCTTTCCAAAATTTTGAGGTTCGCAAATATTGTGTTAATTAATAGCTCTTGTAATATTGACCGCGATAACATTAAAAAATGATAGCGGCACCAAAAGTATTAGCCGTGGTGGTACATCACTTTCATTGGTTTTTTCTTTCCGTGGTAGTCGTTCAACATGCACGCAACTAAATCATAGCCATCAGTTTTCAAAAGTGACATTAGGAAATTCCAGACTGGGAACAATATTTTTTCCATATGCGTCCGTAAAAATTGTTTACTCCTTGTAGTTCCATGTTCTCAGAACACCTAAAAATCGACTCATCCGAAGAACAGAGTCCGATATGATTATATAGCGAAAAGAGAATAAGCACGTTACGAGAACAATTTCGTTATTCAAACTAGGTCCTATGTAAAGGTATTTTGAGAATTTATATATCTTACTTCATTTCGGAAATATAAAATCGAACAAAGGTCGAAGCGAGGAAGAACGAACGAAATGTACTATGTCCTGAGAACAAGTAGTCTTACACATAGACCTTTGTTCTACGGATGTGTCGAAATTATAGATTTGACTTGTTACACTGTTGAAGCCGATGTACGATAGGTTACTTATATAAGGACTGTATGTTAGACGCAACAAAATACAGGGGCAAACTGAAAACAAAGGGAAGTGTATAACAAGGCTGGTATTTAATTTTGTCTCTACACAATCCAAGTCAGATGAATAATATGAATATGCGTTATCTATAGCGATTGCATATGCATTTTAACAAGGGATTAACAACAGCGGTTGTAATATACAGTGTACACACGCGGTTTAATTAATTTTCATATGACGCTTGTGGGTGTTTGGTGTTGAGGATTTGCAGGGTATCACAAAGAGGTTGGAGGGTGGTGGGTGGTATTGTTGGTAGGTTGTTTGGTGGGTTGTATGTCCGCTTGTAACAAACAACTTAAGCAAAGAAATAAACTCGAGAAGAATATGTCACGCCGCAGGGCAGACCTTATGCTTGGTCATTTGAATAATTATGGTAGTTCCGTTGATATAACTTTTAAATATAAGGAATTATTTTTTTGTTATATTAATATTAATATAAAGATCGAACAGTAAGAAAAAATCTTTCGATCGAAGTTCGATTTCATTTCTCAGTTCGGTCTGGTATGCTGAAGACGCTGGTTTGAATCCATTCGGTTGTGTATTGTGATGGTTTGAATCCAGCTGGATCAAAGGAATTTTTCTTGGTGTTCGATCTTTGTATTAATTATAATAACAAAGTACTTAGTGGATTAATTTTTAAACGACTTCAAAAAGGAGGAGGTTCTCAATTCGACAGTATATATATTTTTTTGTATGTATGTTATGCGATAACTCCGGTATTTGTGAAGCGATTTTCATGATTCTTTTTTGTTGGAAAGAGAGTCCCATTTAATTTTGAAGAAAATCATCCACCTCTAAGAGTGGCTGTTCACGCACGTTCTATATCTATTATAGAAAAAAAGGGAGATTTGGTATGGGGGCGTGGTTCGTGTGGCGTCGACATGATCAAAATGATCATATCGAGGTGACACGCCTACAAACATCGCCACAGTGACATGGCGATCGTTGTACATACAAGATCTCTCGTAAAATGTGAAAATGCCAAGATGTAGCAATAGACCTTGTAAAAATTGGAGTGAAAACAAAAATTTTAAAACCAGTGAGATAACATTCCACCGGCTATTTGCATTTTTAGTTACTATTTCTATTATTATTCAATGTCTCCATAGAAATTTCTAGACTCAAGTATAGTGATGTTCATTTACGATGACTGATGTTTACCGACAATAATTTTTTACTGAAATGTTTGAATTTTTTACTATTATCTTTGTAATTAAAATATCGAAGCAAAAAGCATTCACGTTAAATTGATTTCTTTTCTTTTATTATTATTATTGTTATTACCAAACTTTTTATTTCGAGTAACTTTAACACAACTCAAATTTCGGACAAGCGTTTCAATTTCATGTCAATTTGTATGTTGCTGTTGCTCGAAGAAAAATGTATGTGTATTATTGTTTTAGATAATTTAGATATTTAAATTCCATTATACTCGTAGATTAAACGTAGAGTATTTTTAATTTTTAAGTTTTTCGAATGAGTTGAAAATAAAAGAAGGTTGGATTGAAGCTGCAGGAAAATCGAAAGATTGGTTTTCTTATTACTATTTCTTACTTTGTTTAAATTTCCATAGCAAATGCATTTAAAAAATAAATAAAATAAAATCGGCTTTATTTTACATGTGCATGCAAAATAAATTAGAAACAATTATAGAAAATTACATAAATCCTTCATAAAAAAACAACTTATTTAATTTATTAAATTCGTTGATGGCTCGGGTTTACTCTTGACAGTGACAGCTTCACCAACCCGTGGTAACGTATAATGGAAAACTGACACTGGCGACGATCGCCATTTTTTTATATTATTCTTATAAAACTGACACTGGCCCAAATCTAGTGGTCGCCGTTAAGAAAATAATAATTTATATTACACATTAATTTAATAATACACCTGTATCAGTGTAGGTATAGTATGAAAATGGATTTTTTTTAGTATTGAAAACAGCCACATGGTTTCTAACTGTCGATTAGGTAGGACCATATTCCTCGTTGAGTAGCGTCAGTTTAAGGTTAATAAGGTTAACAATTCACGGAGCGGTTTCCATCCGCGCCTGCCGGTGCTGCTAGACAGCGGTTTTATTTCAATACTCACAACTTAGCAAATTTGTGCGGGCACGAAACCGTTGCGATTGCGGAACGGACCGCGAAGATAGTGGGAGTTTATCGCAAGTCGCGCGGTTAATAGAGAACTCATCCCGCGTGCGCCTGCACCACATTGCGTTTGAACCGACCGCCAAACTGCGCGAGTGACGACGGCCGCCAAGCGCGCAGGTGATCGCGTCCTGCGCGGTTCTACTAGTACCCCGCCGCGGCAACTGCGAGCAACCGTAACCACTACAGGCGTTAAATGCGCTGTGAAATGTGCTACTAATTTTACATACTAAAGTATTACATTCTACAGACGCCGCGGTCCCGCGGTAGACGCGGGTGAAAACCGCTTAGTGAGTTCTTAGTGTAACGAAGCGCCATCTAACATTTAATGGTTAGCTATTATATACTAGAAGCATTTTTACTAAAACGCCACCTGATGGTGAATGGCTGTCCCAGGATTAAAACTACGGAAATATTGTAATATAACTCTTACTCAAGTGACTGTAAGTTTAATTTTGTTAAATTTTAAAATTGTGTAACGTCGTTTTCATTAAGTTATGGTAGTAGATAATACAGCGTAAAGTTGGAATTGCACACAAGCTAAAAAGTGGCGACTTCGGTACCCGATCTTACATAGCGTCATTACATATCTCCCCTTTTTTCCTATATCTATGTTCACGCATGAAGATTAATTTTTATAAATAGCGTCTAAATTTTATTATAAGGAGCAATTATTTTAATGGTTGATTTTGCTATTCTCCAATTCAAGGCGTTTTTCTCTATATATACTTTTAGTAGTGAGTACCGATTTTTATTATCTCCTATGTCAAGTCCCGTATAGATGCAAACTAGAGGATGAATCCAGGTTTGCACACTTTCCGGTAATCAATTTCAATAAAAAAATACTTACATAAATAAAACTCGGTAATTATATGTAATTCCACGTACTTTTTAGGTCGGTTTTTTATACAAAAAATAATTGAATATCACGGTAGTAAATTTTTATCACGGTAGTTTAATTTCAGTTCACGATACCAATTTGGGACATGAACTTTTCTGAGTTAGTTCTGAACTGGGCCTTCTAGAAAGTACACCAGAGTGAAAGGGCAGGGAGAAATATTTGTATGGCCTACATTTATTTCTCTCGTGAGTTTGAGTGTAATTTGTGGTTGTCTATGTGTGTTTCCATGGCACCCGCGACACAGGGTTTCCCTAGTCCAGGGCTATGTTGAGTATGTGCGTTAAAAAAAATCCATTGCTCTGGTACTCATAGTACCGTAAAAGGGCGTAGTCGTGGATTAGCGTTGCGAGAGACACATTTCAATGAGAAACTAGGATTATAATCATAAATAAAACTTCACTACTTGTATTCAATTTAAAAGCTTTATTCAGAACACCCAAGATATTCTTTCTTTACAATCCTATTTTTTATTATATAATTCTAAACACAAACCTAAATTCATTCAGCCAGTATTTCTAATCATACTGCCTAATCTACAGTACCTAGTTTCAACCCAGGCAATTTACTTGGTCGCCTGGTACTTTGTTGTTATTATTATAGTATTAGGGGTTAAAGTATGAAATTGCCGTTTTATAGGTTATTTGAATTTTCATAGAATCTTCATGGTTTGAGGTTTTCGAATGAAAC
>NW_020655706.1:0-14686 GCF_003589595.1 Hyposmocoma kahamanoa | reverse complement strand
TTTTTAGTGCGGGACGGTATTGAACTGACCGTCCAACTGTGGCAACGTAGTCCGGCACGGGTGGTCCGCTGATGGAAAGGAGAGGAAGGGATAAGGTTGAATAACTCTTCTGGACTGGGTACAGTTTAAATTATATTAACAATCCAGAATTTGTTACATCATTATCAAGATTTCATAGTGTTTGTCATTTTGTTATTGTGCGTTCGGGCGACATCGGTGCCAATAGTAATCGAGACTTACGGTCTTCCATTGTTTTTTTCTTCCGTGATTTTTTTTCTGTGTTCGATCTTTATACTAATAGTTTTAATTATTCTAACAAAGTAGCGGAGATAAACAACGGGATATTCAATAAACTTTATATTATTTACATGAAAAAAGTTATGCAAGCGATTCACATTTAATCCATCTAGTTAGAGGAGTATAATGGTTTGACGATGACCTGACTTCATCATTTCTCAATAGCTATTACCACCGTATTGCTATCAATCTGGCTAGGATCCGTGTGGAGATTGCTTAATTGATTTCGCACTTTCGACAAGATGTGTATTTACACATGCACGTGGGTTCAGCGATGCTAATATAACCCAGTGTGACTGCGATATTCCAATACAGTCCATGCATCACGTGCTGGTGCACAAAGATCTTCATAATAGTCAATCTCAATATAGTTCTATGACAAATGAAACATCGACACGTTAAGGAGATTAACTAACTTTAAAAAAACCCTCAATTTGATATGAGAAATAAAAATTATTTATACTTAACCCAAGAATAGACGAGGCCGAGTTTTATTTTTCGACTTACAATTACACTAAGGGAGTTATCACACATATTAACGTGGAATAGGCTTGAACCGGTTAAGCCTCTTAACCAATTCTAATGCATTCCATTGAATACTAGTTTTAGAAATTATAAGATAATTATTAATACAAAGATCGAACACTCAGAAAAAACACTCAGAAAAAATTCCTTCGATCCGGTCGGATTCGAACCGACACGTCTTCTTGCATACCGTGCCAGACGCTATACCAACTAAGCAACTAACTACAAAGGTACTAACTGGGTGATAAATCTGTAATAGATTTCTCATAGATGGCGCTACGACTAAAAAGTCGTTGAAAGACCAAGTACAAAGACACGACGCAAGCACATAGAAAAATTCGTGAGGTCCGTTGGTTCGTTCCGTTGCTTAGTTGGTATAGCGTCTGGCACGGTATGCAAGAAGACGTCGGTTCGAATCCGACCGGATCGAAGGAATTTTTTCTGAGTGTTTTTTCTGAGTGTTCGATCTTTGTATTAATAATTATAACAAACTAGTGGAGTAATTTCACAAAAAATAATTGAATATCAATTCAATAAAAATTTAATTAATTATAAGATAATTCATTTTTTTTGTATATGGAACGAACTCCTCCAAAATCTTTATTGGACTCAATGCGTGTCCTTTGCCACAAATGAACGTAACTTACTTGAGGTGCACGAAAGGAGCCTTCCCTACAACGTAACATTCTTGTCCACAGCCTTACCTTGAACTCTAATTACCATTCAGTTTAGGACCTAAACTGAATCATTGTGAGACAGTGCTACATGAAGTGTATGTCACCATCCCGCTTTTTTGTCGTTACGAACCTATACTATACTGAGCTGTAATAAGAGTTTATGTAAGACCCCTTACTGTCCAATCGGCTACTCGCCTTACATCTATTGGCAGATCTTTTCACCACGGTATCAAGTTTATAGTGTCATCAACAGTTACGAATTTCAATTTGTATTTAATATAATCCCTCGCCCTCTTTAGTACAGACGTGTGATACTGGACTATTCCACACTGTTTAAAATTATCAACTTTGAAATGGACTCAAGTGAGATCTTAAGCCACGCCTTGTTTAAGATTGGCAGTAAACGTACCCAAATAACTTTTTCTTTGCCATGTACCACTAACAATGTCTCATATAATGATCCTATTTTACGCATGTTTAGAGCTCATAACAACTTTTCTAAAGATTTGGACTTATTCTCCCATAGTCGCTATACTTATTTAAATATTTGTAAGGAGAAGCTGAATATGTTGGATATTTAAGAATCTCATTGTTTTTATGTACGTGTAACATGATTTTTTGCTATTGTTTTTAAGTGCTTTTTTAATTATGTTTAATAGTCGGTTAATTTGTAAGTACTGTATTTATTTCACAAATGCCGTGTGTGGCTGTCGCAGGAATACAAATTTACTCCTATTGTAATGCGTGTTAACTTTAAGCATCTTCACAGTTTGTATTCTGTAGCTATGCCAAAAAAGAAATAGATCAATTACTATGCTATGTATTGTAATGATTGAACGTATTCATTAAAAGTACTTAAAAGCGTACGAAAGTCAGACGGAACGAAACGTCAACGATGGTAACGAATTTTTCAAGCGGTAAGGTGAGATTGAAAAGAACTCGGTCTATCTGGAGCGGAGGAAAAAGTATTGTAAAGGAAGTGAGCTTTGAGTGAACACAGTTTTTTTTTTTTTTTTTTTTTTTTTTTTGTACAAATAGTCATTACAAAATAATGGTTACAAAGAAATTAGAAGTATGATGTAGACAACGAGTACCGAAAATTACTATTATACAATTTTACAAAATAGGCTGCAGGGCTTACATAGTTGCAGAGAAAGAATTTATAATATTTTACAACTCAAAACTAAATAAATATAAATATAATGAAACGTTACAATATCAATCCACTCCGCGAAATAGGCAAAGAAAACCGATCATGGACCCAACCCAACCCAACCATAGACGTTTCAGTGTAATATAAGTTAAATAATTTATTTAGTGTCTTTTGTGAATTTTAACATAACCAATCTGCCTACCCCTTCCACACAGTGAACTGAGAAATACTGCAATTACGGCGTAAAAAATAAGACATAAAAAATAGAAATAAAAACTTAGGGATGTGTAACAGAATATACTGGCACTAGACAGCTAGGCTGCATCGATGCTGCACAAAAATTTGTTGAGGATGCTTAACTTAAATTTGTTGAGTGAGATACCAAAAATATCCGTGTCAAAAAAAGTATCATTGTATGAAGTTAATGAGCGACATATACAACTATTTCTTGTATAATTCTTGTGGAGGCATGGTGGTACGAAAATCTTTATTTTACGTTGAGAGCGGGCTGGTAAACGTGCTTTAACTATGAAATTAACCTTTGACAACAGAGTTGGTGAATCAACTAAATTATGAAGAATTTTGAAAAGAAAAGCTATGTCGGATTTCTTACGGCGATTCTGTAAAGTAAGTAAATTATTACGCCTAAGGGTGTATTCATACGATTCAAATTGGCGAGTATTCCGAAAATTAATAATCTTTGCAAATTTCTGTTGGACTCTCTCAATTCTATCGATGTGACACCTATACAATGGGTTCCAAACTACGCTTCCGAAATCGAGAATGGATCTAACAAAAGAAAAATATAAAATTTTAAATGTTGTTTACGTGTTTGAAAGGCTTGGTAATGCGGTTAATAAAGCCCAGGCTTTTATAGGCGCGGTTGAGAATGCTGTCAATGTGCCGGTTGAAGGATAATTGATCATCCATGAGAATGCCTAAGTCTCTGATGGCATTTACTCTTACAGTTATTGAAAAGTGAGTATGTTTACTTATTTTATTCTTATCTGCCTATTTGCCCCTTATGTAACCAATGATTATATTGAAGTTCAACTCGGCATTGTAACTAAATACTACAAATTTCAGTAGCGGGATTGTAACTAATGCACACAGAAGTGGCCTATCATGATACTCACTGTGTTTTAGTCCTGATTCCAATTTACAAAATTTAAGTTGTAAATTAACGGATTTTTTTTCTTCGTTTGACGAATACCACATCGTAAGGTTAACAGCGTTATGTAATAAAATTTAATTACATAATTTTTATGTTCTTTATATGGTTTCTAATAAGAGATTCGTTTAACGTATCTAGGTTACACTATCATAATTTCTTTTTATTTACTTTTTCTCTTTCTATTCATTGTAAATTATTGACTATTTTCACTGTATTTATGTGTAGCAACAACGAATATGTTCTATACTTAATAGCTGTATCGTTTTGAATTTAATCTGTAGTTAAACTTGAAAAGCGAACGACCAACTTATATTTTTATTTTCAAATTAGGTACTTGCTTGTTTTTTTTATGCAGTAGTACGAATATAATTACAATGTCAATTACACTTTACACGTAATTGAATACGTTAGGAATGACTAGTTTTACGATTTATTTTGTCTATATTTACAGTGGAAGAGCTTCAAGGTACTAAGGCTATACGCCGTCACGTCCTACTTTGGGACGTCAATCGCATAGTAGGGAAAGACGATCTAGTCACAGGCGACTGCAGCCGGTGACACGCAGTCGATCGTCTAGACTCAGCCTACAAGCCGCAATGCGTGACGTACCTGATGGCCGCACGGAAGGCCCGCGATGCTCACGCTCCAAGCAAAGGCAATTGCGGAGCCCCAAAGCGGATCACAGAACGAGCAGCCGCGTAATTCGGCGTGCTCGCAAACAAGAGGATCGACAATCGCGTAGTACGAGTCGACGGCGATCATGCGGTGGGGTCCACCGCGATTGCGTAGTCGCATATGCAGCCCCGAGGACCACCGCCTCTGTACACAAGGCCGTTCGAAATGCTCTTCGCGCAGCAATGCGCGATGCCTAGTTGCGTAGTCGTGCGACACACCACTCGCGCAGCCATACGACTCACCGTTCGCGTAGCCGTGTGAGTCACTGTTCGCCTGGCTATGCGAGTCGCCATTCCCACAGCCATGCGGATCGCCGCTCTTCGCGCAGCCCAGAACATAGTTCCAAGGATACTGGTAAAGCTGTTACAGGTACTCGGATTCAACTATTGAACGCCCTTAAATCTGTTGGAGGCAATGACGGTTTACAAAAAATTGGAAATATTCATAATACTGTACCTGAGTTTGACCCCGCGAGAAAAGAGAAGACAATGGTCATGTGGCTTCACAAGGTTAACGAATGCGCCACTATTTATGGGTGGCCGGAATAGCAGTTAGTACATTTTGCGCTTCCTAAATTACAAGGTGTTGCGCAACGTTGGTATGAGAGTCTGTCGTCAGTTCTTTTCTCGTGGAATGAGTGGCAGACTAAACTGTTGGCAGCATTTCCATCCGAGGAAAATAACGAGCAAATACTCAGCGACATGCTGGCCAAAAGAGCCCGATTCGGGGACTCACTGGAAGTCTACTTTTACGATAAGGTTGCGTTAGTAAATAGGTGCGGTATAACAGGTAGACGACAGGTCTGTCAGATTAGGTGCTGAGGCTGAGAAACGCTGGGAATAACAGACTACCAACGGACCGCAAGCTAATTAAAGGGTCAGGTCAGCGGTAGACCTCAAGACACTCATCCCAAACAGAAAGCCAAGGGACCACGTTGCTTTAATTGTAAGCAGGAAGGGCACACGATCCCTCAGTGTCCACAGCAAATGTAACAAATTAGGTCACGGAAAAAACCGCAATGACGGTTTTGAATAATAATAAATCAAGAGAAAAGTATTTTAAAGCTATTGAGGTGAATGGTATTCCTTTGGAGCTTTTATTGATTTCGGCAGCGAATATTACATGATCAGGTTATCAGATTTTTTCAAAATTGACAAATGTTACGACACCACCGAACTTTCTCGCTTCAGAGGTTTTGGAAACTCAATCGTTCAAGTGTTGGGTAGGCCAAAAGTCAATATCAGCTTTGACGACGTGGACGCAGACATTGACATATTTATAGTTCCGGATGAGGCTATGCACGTATCGATCGTGATTGGACAGACTTTTACAGTGCAGCAGAGCACAGTTAGTGATTTATAAGACAAGTGAGAAATTACACATGCTATAGGCTACCGATGATTTAGTATTTAACAGTAAAGTTAATTTGTACTGTATGAAGGATAATGTATCTCATCTGTTGAATTTTTTACAAATCCTCTGATGGCGGGCGATGTGTATGTCGAGGGAGGCCTTCGACAAGTATCTGACGTAAGTTTTTCTGTCCCTTCAGGCTTATTTCACATAGATGACGACGGAGTTGGTAGGATAGTGGTGGATATTCCTATTGATAAGTTCGTTGCTCTCAAAAGCGGGTATCTGATCGCTCATGGTCGTGTAGTAAGAGAAGAGGATAATTCGTTATCCAGTGTTATGCAGACAACTGCAACCACTAAAGAATTAACTATACTTTTGCAGGAGACTGATATTAGGGTAGGGAATAAGAACTCACCTAAAGAAAAAAAGCAATTACTATGGTGTTCTTGGGTTTTTGCGATTGATACACATAGGAAATGAAACTATTTTTCCGGATTTAAATCGCGTATATTTGTTTTTTCAAACAAACAAATACGGGTTTGTTTACGGAAAAATAGTTTCATTTCCTAAGCAATTACTAGTTCTTCTAAACAGACATAGGGAATGTTTTGCTTCCTGCTTGTCTGAGTTGGGTACCACTACGGTGGGCGAGATGTCCATAAAGCTAAGTGACGATGAGCCAGTAGTTTATCGTCCCTATCGTTTGTCGATTAAGGAAAAGGAAGTGGTAGGGAATATGGTATCTGAGTTGCTAGAAAATGGAATAACTCAGCCTCGAACGTCCCAATACGCTAGCCCAGTTGTACTGGTGCATAAAAAGACAGGAGAATACCGACTATGCATCGATTATCGAGCGCTGAACAAAAAAAACGATCAGAGAGAATTATCCCTTGCCCCTTATTGACAACCAGCTAGACATGTTAGCTGGCCATCAATATTATACGACTTCAGTACAGACGTGTGATACTGGACTATTCCACACTGTTTTAAATTATCAACTTTGAAATGGACTCAAGTGAGATTTTAAGCCACGCCTTGCTTAAGATTGGCAATAAACGTACCCAAATAACTTTTTCTTTGCCATGTAGTTACCACTAACAATGTCTCATATAATGATCCCATTTTTCGCATGTTTAGAGCTCATAACAACTTTTCTAAAAATTTTGGACTTATTCTCCCATAGTCGCTATACTTATTTAAATATTTGTAAGGAGAAGCTGAATATGTTGGACATTTAAGAATCTCATTGTTTTTATGTACGTGTAACATGATTTTTTGCTATTGTTTTTAAGTGCAATTTTTTTTTATTATGTTTGATAGTCAGTTAATTTGTAAGTACTTTATTTATTTCACAAATGCCGTGTGTGGCTGTCATAGGAATAAAAATTTAACAAAAAAAAAACGATCAGAGAGAGTTATCCCATGTCCCTTATTGACGACCAGCTAGACATGTTAGCTGGCTATCAATATTATACGACGTTGAACGTGGCATCTGGGTACTACCAGGTTCCCATACGTGAGAATGACCAACATAAAACTGCGTTTGTGATACCGGAAGGACATTTCGAGTTCACACGAATGCCTTTCGGCCTCGCAAATGCTCCCGCGACATTCCAACGTATAATGAATCAGGTGCTGGTTCTGCCCGACACTTAGATTTAGATGACGTAATTATTCCGGCAAAAGATTTCTCAGAAGGCCTACTTGATTGGAAAACGTTTCGAAAATATTTTCAAAGGCAGGTCTAACGCTTAAGCTTTCCAAGTGTACGTTCGTTGGCGTTAGAGTGATGTATTTGTGTTTTGAAGTGTCTCAAGATGGTATTCGTCTCGGGTCTCGGAAGGCAGAAGCGGTAGAAAAATTCCTAATAACACGGAATCAATATAATGTTCGCCAGTTTTTAGGGTTGGCCAGCTTCTTTTGGCGTTTTGTGCCTGGATTCTCAATTTTAGCCAAACCTCTAACACATCTTTTGAAAAAGGATGGACCTGGATGTGGGGAGCAGAACAAGACAGAGCTTTTAGAACTTTACAGCAAAGTAAGTACGGAAACCTACTTTGGCTTTATACGATCCGCAGGCAGTAACGAAGCTACATACGGATGCTTGTAAAGTAGGTTTAGGCGGCATCCTATTATAGCGCAACGAGTGTGGAGTTTTGAGACCTGTAGCGTACTTCAGTCGTCAGACTACCCCAGAGGAGCAAAATTATTCCTCCTGCAATCTCGAGACACTCGCGGTTGTATCTTCTCTTCAGAAATTTGAAGTATATCGTGTTGGTATAAAATTTAAGATTGTAATCGACTGCAACACGTTGCGTGCGTCGTTTCAGAAAAGACTTATGATACCGCGTGTGGCGAGATGGTGGAAACAAATGCAGGAGTTCCACTTCGATATAGAATATAGGGCAGGCGTTTCTATGGCTCACGTTGACGCACTGAGTTGCAATCCCATAGTTGGAGCTCCGATAGAGATGTTTGAAGTTAGGGATGTAACTAAAGAAAACTGGCTCGCGACTGTGCCGAACTCTGATTCAGAAATCCAACGGATTATTCGAATTCTTAGAGACCCCGAACTAAACGACATTGTAGACATAAAGAACAATTATAAAATGAAAGGGGGCAAATTGTTCAGAGTTACATCACAAGGAAATAGGTGGGTAGTACCAAAAGGCATTCGTTGACAAGTGGTAAAGTTGAATCACGACGATATTGGTCATTTTTCGATAAAACTTTGAAGAAGGTCAAATCGTCGTATTGGTTCCCTAAGATGCGAACTTTCGTTAAGAAATATGTGACGTCTTGCCTTGAATGCGCATACTCAGCAAAATCAGCTGGGGAAAAAAAAACAGGTTTTCTACACCCAATCGAGAAAGTGGACAATCCCTTCGACACCATACATGTGGACCACGTTAGCCCTTTCGTACGAAGTAAAAGGGGTGGTAACACCAGGTATAGTTTGTCTGAGCTCGCACCTCCTTACCTTTCCCGTCCTAATCCGTGCTACGCCAAGCCACATAAATCGCCAGTAAAAATTAAAAATAAGTGTGACGTTACTTTCAAATTGAAAAATCCGCATCCGCATCGCAAATATTTTATTAATTTAAATATCCCGCTTTACTCCGCCCGGCATTGAGCCGCGTACGCAATAATTTACATGGTGGCGCTATTGGTGATCGGCCGCAAGTGAAGTGTGGGAAAGAAGACGAAGTTTACAACGTTTCGGACATAAAGGTTGGTGGTAGCATGGCTTCCTTTCCTTTTACTTGCGAGCTCATCCATCCCGCAGCTCCCCACGAACTATCGAAGGTCGTTTTTTTTAAATTTTTTATTATAGCGTCACCAAGGGGCTATATGCATATTTTGCTTTATGCCTATACCCGGTATATTTTCCTTAAGCATGTGAGAAGCACGAAATCGCAAACTTCCATTAGGGCGCTTTAAGAATATTTCAGTGTATTCGTTGTACCACGAAGATTGATATCTGGTCGAGAGACGTCGTTTATCAGTTCCGCATTTAAGAAGTTCATGACAGATAAAGGCATAAAACATGTGCTTAACGCAGTTGCTACGCCTAGAGCCAACGGCCAGGTGGACCGCTTTAACAAGGTTATAGTAGATGCGCTTACAGCTAAGTCCGTCGGCTCAGCTGACGATAAATAAGACGACCATCTGCCCGATGTGCAATGGGGAATTAATAACACCTATAATAAAGATATTAACCGCACTCCGTCCGAAGCACTGTTCGGAGTTCGACTAGCAGGTTCGAATGATAGTAGAATAATGATTGAACTGGCACACGGCATGGATACTGACAAGGCTTCTGAACACAATAGGTCAGAAATAAGGCAAGAAATCAATACCCATATGAAGTCATGTCAACAAAAACAAAAAGAAACGTTCTATCGGTGACGTTGTTCACCCGTAGAATTTAAAGTCGGAGATTTAGTGAGAGTTGAGCGGCAGATTATAACTCCAGGTCAAAGCGAAAAGCTCATACTGAAATTTCAGGGTCCTTACACGATTATGACAGTACTAGATCATGATAGATTTGAAATCGAGGATACTCCTCTTTCACAGAAAGATAGTAGAATAATCTCAACAATTGTTGCCATTGATAAAATTAAACCTTGGCTTAATTTTCATTGACCTCATGACTTTGACGTGGTGACTTCCAGTGATTCCGAGAGGGACTCGTAGAGCTTTCGTATATTACGATTAAAATAGTAATAATAATACTAAAGTACAATTATAATAAAAATATAAAAATATAAATGTTATTTAATAGCTGTGACTTATTTTATAGACAATGCACCGTTAACCGAGGTCAGCAGTATTCGAGACCTGGGTGTCGTCATAGACGTTACACTAAGTTTTAATAAGCATATTGACTCAATCATTAGCAAAGCTTCTAAGCTAACCACAAATGAAAATTTTTAACGGGCCAACTGTATCTATTTTAATTTATAACGGTTTAGTTTGCCGTATTTTAGAATATTGCTCTACTGTCTGGAACCCAAGTTACCAGGTTCATTCAAATAGAGTTGAACGTATTCAAAAACGTTTTCTCTATCATTTAACATACAATAATTTTAAATGTAAACAGCTATTCTCGTACGAGTCACGTCTCTCTCACTTTAACATGTTCTCATTGCAAAAGCGCCGTAAAGCTCATGATGTAATGTTTTTATTCAAAATTATTCATAGTATTATAGCTGCACCTGACATTCTGCATTGTTTGCGTTTCTCCGTCTCCCGTCCTGGTAGTCGCCTGCAAAATCGTAAAACATTTTCGCTCCCTATCTGTAGAACTAACCTCGGCCAATACTGTCCACTGTATCGCATGTGTTCTTCTTACAATGTTATCCGTTATAATTTCGATATTTTCTCTAGTTCTGTTGCCTCAGCTAGGAACTCAATTAGAAAGTGTCTATTATGTTAACTACACGACTGACTTTGTTGGGTTTTCTTAAAATACTTGAAATTTAGAGTTATTGTCACTTATTTAATTTTTTGAGTCTTATACAGTTGTTTTGGCCTGTTTTGCATGTTGTGTTCACATGAATAGGATACATTCTTATCGTGTCACTCTAGCCGCTCACGCGATGCGCTCCCCCTACCGCAAAATGGCGGCTATTTGGTTTCGCAAATTAGGAAAGCATTCAGTTTAAATACAAGTTTTTATAAATAAAAATTATTATTCTGCATTGTTAAATAAATACCCTCCGTACTACCAACAAAAACATCTCAAATAAAATGCAGTAATACACCGCAAATCCTGCACTTAAAAAGCACTAATGAAATTTTTGGTGTACTTGGATGAATATGATAATATTCCGTTTGAGTGGTTCTAACGTTTGCCATGAAATTACTCCTTAAAGTATAGTTTATAAACATTTAAATTCAGGGTAAACTTAAAAAACGCTACTTACGGTATGTTTTCAATAAATAAACACCGAAATCACCAGCCCAAACAATAACACACACGATTGTCGTGACGTATTTTTGAAGTTGTTTATTTTTTTTAAATGACATGCCCAGGCATTAAAAGCTTTATGGTTTGCTAGAGTAGTTACCGAAGTAGCAATTAATATTAGTTCTTTTACCTGTTGTAACTTCGATATCCGATAAATCGGTATAAAATCATCACCAGCACCTCTAGGTGTGGTATGCGTCTACGGCTGCATGTATCGCGTGAGCGGATATAAATGAAATACTTGTAGTTTATATCTGAATTGTATCCAGTTTTGTGAACCGAATAAAAAAATAAATATAGAAATACATAAATAGAATAATCAATTAATTAATTTCCTTTATTTACAATAATTTAACTGAATTTTTGCATCAAATTATAGTATACACATATTTACATACACACATCAAAAGTGTCTATGGATCAAGTGAATATTTTTGAAATAAAAATTATTTAAGCAATATTTACCAAATCCAGTCTTCCAGGACGACTTCTTACTTTAATGCTTATGTTTTATTTAACCGCTTACCCCTATATTTAATTAAAATAAACTAAAATTGATGTTTTTGCAAATTGTGGGAAAAAACTCAAATTAACGGCGTCAATTAAATGACAAAAAAATGGCGAAAATGATGATTTTGCTCATTTTTATTGTAAAGATAAGAAAATTAATAATCTGTATTTCCACCATTAACACGAATCACACAATTACAGCGATTTGGCATGCTTAAGATGAGTTCATCAAAATCACTTTGAGGAATGGCCGCCCATGTGTTTTGTAACAAGTCAAAATATTGTTGTAGAGTATGTACGGTATGCATACTCGGCACAGCTCTTCTTTGAAGCATATTTCATGCGTGCTCAATTGGATTGAGGTCTGGCGATTGAGCAGGCCACGGCAGAACGTTGATACGAGCTTCGGCAAGAATGCGTGTTACGACTCTAGCCGTGTGTGGACGTGCGTTGTCATGCATTAGTTGAAATGAATCACCCAACTGGCCTCGCAAAGGGATGATAACATCTGAAACAATCCTCTCTGCGTAAACTTGAGCATTGAGGTTACCCCTGATCCAAATGAGATCGGTTCTTCCGCCGATCCAAATACCGGCCCATATCATTATTGTTCCCCCACCATATGGATGAACTTCCTGACAATATCTCAAACGTTCATGACGTCCAGATGTTCTCCAAACTCGAGTACGTCTTGTATCCGGTCTCATACCGAAGCGGGATTCATCCGAAAAGCACACATAGCGTCAGTCTTCTTCCTCCCAGTTTCTGTGTTCGCGAGCCCATCGTAAACGGGGCCTGCGATTGCAGGGTGCAATAGGTGAAACTCTGAGCGGCCTTCGCGATCGCAGACCCACTTCACGTAAACGATTTCGGATTGTTTGATCGCTTATTAGCAAGCCTGAGGAGCTGTGGAGCCTCGTAACCAACATCATGGCGGTCATGGTACGATTCCGTCGAGCAGTATTTTGGATATACCGGTCCTGTCTGCGAGTCGTGATGCGAGATCGTCCTCCATGTCGCTCGGCCACGCTGCCCGTCATGGGATAGCGCGTCCAGAGGCGACTTATGACGCTCTGTGTAGTGTTAAGAGTGAAAGCCACAGCACGTTGCCTGGAACCAGCTTCCAACATTCCGACGGCTCGCATCATCACTTCTCGGGTTAAATGATGTCGTCCCTCCATAATAATGTAAATTGTTTCGGTTCCGATGCAGATATTGTAATGATTTTGTCAAAACGCTATAACTCATTTTTATACAAAACCACATTGACAATCGATTTTCTTCTTATTATCGAATTTTAAACAACATTCCTTATTTAAATGTTAAAACTCACTAAAAAGTATGAATAGCGATACAAAAAAGTTAATATAATTAACCCTAATTGCAGCAATACTCTTAAACGTACTTGATCCCTAGACACTTTTGATGTGTGTATAATTATACATTAAGCAATATTGATTATAATTAGAAACTATTTTTTTAAATTTATTCATTAAACTGTAGAATGATAACATCTACGACCAATCTTGTTCATCGTATGAAGTAACATTTATTTTTTGTTGCGACAGTGTGCATTATATGTATAAATATACTAGTGTTCATTATGTAGTCACTTGCGCTTTGCCTGGACATACTTGATCAAATACCTTTATGGACATGCCTGGTCTAATATAATTGCGGACTTCCCTGGTCCAATATAATTACGGACATCCCTGGTCCAATATAATTGTGGACATCCCTGGTCCAATGCTAAGGACATCCCAGGTCCAGATAGGTAGATTCGGGACAAACCAGGTCTCGTGTCAGTTTTGTTTATATAATAGATTGTATAATTAATAAAGATATAGCTAGTTTCGTTTAATAATATATTGTTTAATAAATAAAGTTGTAGCATTGAAAGTGCAGAATAGTTATAGACGTACGATGGCCGACTGTCATCAACAGTTACGTATTTCAATTTATATTTAATGTAATAGATCAATTACTATGCCATGTATTGTAATAATTGAACGTATTCATTAAAAGTAAAGAAAAGTTTGTAACCGAGTTCGTAGGGGTCGCCACCAGCGTCACGAAGTCCGACGGAACGAAACGTCAATGATGGTAACGAATTTTTCAATCGATTAGGTGAGATTGAAAAGAACTCGGTCTATCTGGAGCGGAGGAAAAAGGATTATAAAGGAAGTGAGTGTTGAGTAAATATACAGTTATTGAAAAGTGAGTATGTTTACTTGTTTTATTCTTATCTGCCTATTTCCCCTTTATGTAACCAATGACTATATTGAAGTTTAACTCAACATTGCAACTACATACTACAATAGTGTAGGCTTTCGATACGATGTGAAGAATACGTAACTTACAATTTAAATATTGATAAATTGTTTATGTTGTTCGATCTAGAATGTCAAATTAAGATAACTGCAACCGGAGGTTCGGAAAAAACCAATAACTGTTATGACTAATTTAATTGAAGCACTTAGCTGTCATTCTTTGTACACAAAGACTCGCGAATATTTGCAGATGCTCATAAAAATAACGAGTATTCAAGAGCTACTAAAGGAGTTCACTTGAAATAACCTAATAATCTCAGTACAGAGTACTAAAAAAACCGACTTCAAAAGTACGTAGAATTACGTCTATTTGCTAAGTTTTATTGAAATATCCCCTAATTCGCCACTACACAGGACTTGACACTGGAGATAATAAAAATCGGTTCTCACCACTCAAAGTATATTGAGAGAAAAACGCCTTGAATTGGAGAAATAGCAAAATCAACCATTAAAATAATTGCTCCTTAAATAAAATTTAGGCGCTATTTATAAAAATGCATCTTCATGCGTAAACAG
>NW_020655705.1:0-13670 GCF_003589595.1 Hyposmocoma kahamanoa | reverse complement strand
AAAACATGATTCTATTTAGTTTTTATACAATGCCTTTTATTATTTATTAATATTTAGTAAAAGAACAACGCATGCGAAAGATTCTGCTTGTTTCTGATGAAAATTTATCCCACCAGAACAAATATGTACTACCTATTTTATTATTTCTCTCTTTATTAATAATGATCGATTTAGATATTTTATATATACGTATTGGGTTACTTTTCTATATTAATTATTATTCTATGAAAGCGTTCCACTGCTGAGTCTAGGGTACTCAATGAAACGTTACGGAGTTTTGCCAGCCCTAGAAATTCTCCTAGAAAGCACTTCATACATGATATATTGATTGGAAACCAAGAAATTTGACAAAACACGAGTACATAATTTATTGATTTGGGACCGTGTGACCGGGGTGTTTTCAAGGGTTTTTTGGAACATTCTAGAACATTCGGTGAGGAGACGAAGCGGGGAAGGAAGGTGTGATGCTAAGGGTACTGAAATCATGAGTTAGTGGGGCCCAAGACGTGATCGACAGCACCTGAAAAATTGGAAGGCTGGGTCTCAAATTGCGGTTGATATTTCATTTAATTTTAGTAATAAAGAGAAGCTTGTGTGAAAATCTAAGTTTTAGTGTCGTTCGCGCTAATAGATAAAATCTAGTATAATAATTGTAGTTTAATTTAGGGTTTAAGTCGTTAGACCATTTAGGAGACGTCGCGTGTGAAATTTAAGGAATTGTTATTTTCGGGTGATTTAGTGAGAGATCGGGAGTGCGTGTCTAATACTTTGTTAGGGCATTCGTACTGAATTTGTTTATAAATAATCTATACAGCATATCACTATATTTTTATGATTATCTCACGTACCTCTTAAAGAATCGCGGGTTACCTACTTACTTATTTATTTAAAACACAACGTAATGTTAACAATAAGGTCCTAATCAAACTAGACGATCATATAAAAAAAATTTAATATGGCCATTTAATAGATCCATAGTATCTTGTATACTTTGATGCTTGGGTTTATATATTTTAGATTATTGTATGTATATTACTTATATACATATATACACATATAAGTTTTATATATGTGTTACTGTTATGATAAAGTCCTGGTCATGGTATTTGGTCATCGATCGTTCTGGTGTTGAAGGCGACGATGGTTATGCATGTTGTTTAGAGAGGAGAGGGGGGGTGATCCGTTACAATGTGTTTGAATGTGTATGTATGTATTACTGTGTTTTCGTTATTGCTCTTCTAAAATGCAGTCATTTTGTCGAGTCGCAATAAAAAAATAAAAAAAAAAAATAAAAAAAAAAAATACAAAAACGACGAAAAAACAAAAGAACCACTTTTCTTTTTTTTTTAATAAGCTGTACGGGTTGATATTTTTAATTCTCGTAATTATGAACACTGGGCAGTTGGCTCTATTTGATTTTCTTTTACATGTTTACATAGTTCATTATTAGTAGGTAGGTAGATTTAAAAGTTTAAAGAAGGGGACAGTAATGGATTTTCATGCTTATTTTGCAGGCCTTGGCCATAAATGACAAACTTTCCGCGTTCGTTTGAAAGCGCGTTTTGAAAGTAATGTAAACATTTTCGAGCATGTTTGAGAAAATAAACATAATTGAATATCATTGTGATGTTTCACCATCCTAACGTTCAAAAAAGTTAATTACAATTATAAAAGCTACATCTCTAGTCAGCTGTTGGTACCTGTAAAGCTACCTGGCTGAGTGAAGAAATAGATTTCTCACAGAAGGCGCTACGGCAAAAATGGTTGTTAAAAACCAAAAACAAAGATGTGCAACAAGCACATAGAAAAATTCGTAAGGTCCGCTGGTTCGTTCCATGGTTTAATTGGCATAATGTCTGGCTTGCTTTGTTGGAAGAAGTTGGTTGGAGTCCAGGCGGAAAAGTAAAATAAGAGTACATTAAACTTTCCGAAGACGTGTGATCAGCAATAAAACCCATTTAAACAGAACAATACAATGAAATTTAAATACTTTCAAGTATTAAGTTAACATTCAGGGTAGAACGATGTACATGAATTTTACTGCTTCAATCTCGATCGTACATTTCAACACTTTAACACTTTTGTTACTATGTCGCTGACAATCGTAAAGCTTAGGTCTGAAGTGTACATAGGACTTGCGCGAATTGACCTCAAACCAGCTGGACAAAATGTCAGGTGAAAATTGATCGTAGCATTCATATTCTGTCTTTCCGTACCGACTTTTAACGAATAAATAGTTATAATTGTAACTTTTCCATTGAAAAAGAAAACTGACCTCAAATATTTGCTCATCGACTTTTTTCGATTTCCTTGGAATACTCTCATCAAATTCTGAATCTTGGTGACAATGGAACTGTTACGGACTCCTTTGTACATTTTATTGTATTGTGTCAAGCGAAAAGTCGACTTTATTTGTGGAAAATAAAATTAGTAATTTGTGATAGCCGAAACGAGCCCGGAACAGCTTCGTCTGTCTGAGATTACCTCGAGAGTATACACTTTCAAACAAAAAAAAAATTTCAAAGTCGATCCACAATTGATGGAGAAATCGATGAGTACACTGCCATGCCTATAAAATTTGAGGACTTTCCTCGATTTCCATGGGATTCCCTCATCAGATTCTGACTTGGTGACAATGGAGCCACCACGAGACTACACCCTGTTCAACGAAAACAGAATTTTCACAATAATTGATGGAGAAATCGAAAAACATACATACACCTGGACGTTTAACCTCCTCCTTTTTTAAGTCGGTTAAAAATAGTAATTTTAAACGGCAACACTGTCAAAAGCTTTTAATTTATAAAAACGGTGATTTGAACAGACACAACGTGAAACGTTTCACACACAATTAGCAGAAACGGTGGATCGAACGGTCATATTGTAAAATTGTAGACACGGTGGATTCAACACACAACAATGTGAAATTTTTAATAGACAATTAGTAGAAACGATGGTTTGAATGGTCACACTGTGAAACGTTTAACAGACAACTAGTGCAAACAATACTCGATGAATCCTTTCAATTTCTGGAAACTTTGACTTAAAATACACTATTATTTTACACGTTAATTTTTGTCACACATTTGTCCCGATGTCACAATGAGACGTCAGCATTATTTATTACAGTATACACTCACACACTCCCGTGTCGCGTGTGCCATGGGTACACACAAAGACAACCACAAATTACACCCAAATTCACGAGAGAAATAAATGTAGGCCTCATAAATATTTCTCCCGACCCGGGAACCGAACCTGGAACCTCTGCGTGGCAGTCCGTATATCATGGTAACCGTTCGGCCACGGAGGCAGTTAATACAGTGACCAATAGGACAAAATTTGTATTATAATAAAAAAACCCGTAACATTTTATTTCATTGAAATTACGTCTTTAGTGTCTACAAATTTTATGTTAACGGGGGAAATTCAATAAGCCGAATTTGGATGAGACCACTTTACCTTTGGTTAAAAAAGAATCATCGAAATCAGTTCACAAAATAATATCGAAGTAATAGCACAACTTACACCCAAAATAAATGAAATCGATTTGTATATCTCTTCTTTTTTAAAAGTTGATTAAAAATATAAATTATATTAATATTTAAAAAATATATTATATTGGCCGCTTTGAATATTATGTAACTTTGTCACATTGAAACTACTCGTAATATAGCGTGATCACAAAATACAGTCACGAGAAATTAATTAATGTTGCATACAAAGTTTGTAATGAATAACTGGTTATTGGTAGTGGAAAAGTTTGTAACAAAAAAAAATTTTGCAACTTTAGAATACCAAATCCACAACTTTTCTTCATATTATTTTAACTATATTTTTCAAAATTTCTTCTATTACGAAAACCATATAACCACGCCTTTCATAAGCGGGATATTATGGATTTTGTGATTTATCTTAGAGCTGAATAATGCTGTAGGTTGGTATATTAACAGTAAAGAATAAGGCCTCGTGACCCAACGATTTGCAATATGTATTTTGGATGTGGAGGTCTCTGGTTCGATTCCCGGTGGGACCAATTTGAGAAATGAACTTTTCTAAATTGGTTCTGGTCTGGATGTTCCAGACATTTGATTGTACCTCAGGTACCCCAGGTAGTACCGTGAGTAAATTCCATCTCTCTGGTACTCATAGTACTCAGAGCTTTAAATCGCAAAGATCTGAAGGACACTGCCTCTGCGCCAATCTCATGTACCTGTTATTTCACCAGCACCTTTACCCTTCAAAACTGGAACGCAGTAATGTGCTTGACGGCAAAAATAGTTAAGGTAACAATACTTCCCTGAATTAACTTTTCAACAAGGAACTCTATTGCTAATAAAATATGTACTATTGATATATAATATGTACTATATCTCAAATACATTTCAGTGTCTTCTTTACGAAAAGGTGTTTGTAAAATTTTCTTGCTTTTAATTTTCCATCTCCGCCTCTCACTACGCCCCCCACTTTCGCACGCTCGGTGAGCGCAGTAAAAGTTTAAAGCCAATAAAAGTGAGACCATCCTGAAACAGCTGATAAGCACTTTTTATATTCACGTTGGACGTTTCGCTATCTTCTGGACACCTTTTTGACGTTTACACTTAGTTTTATTTAAGTTTTATTAGATCTCTTCACCGTATATAAAATGGTTGATTGGAACACAGACTGAAATGATGTTGCATAGAATCAATATAACAAGCTTTTTTGTAAAGTTTGTAGTGTGACCCGCTGGTGTTGCACTTCAATTAAATCTCACCAACAACCTTTTGGTCCTACACCTCTGTCTTTGGTCTCTAACTCTCGAGAGCAGAGGTCTCCAACGCCGCAACTCGACCTTCTTCTAACGTCACCTTTGCACAATGTCCCTCATCCTTTTATAATACACTCAAGTGCTGTGTTTAGTAGGACGGGGCAAAGAATTACGATATTAAAGGTGTAAATGTATAAAAGTATTATAAAAAAACCTATCTCAAAAGTTTGTAGGATGACATGTATATGCCAAGTTTTGTTTAAATCGGTTAATGGAAAGTGGGTGAAATTGCGGAGGATTCATTCCTTAAATTAGGAATATTTTCTTCAAATGGGACTGTGCGCGAGCACATACTTTTTGATATAATTTGTAGCTGTTTATTCATTGACTTACAATTATATGGACGTCGGGTCCGCGCTAAAAAGTGTCCGAACTTATAGGGCGTTAAAATCGTATACAGAGCGTCATTCACGCTTTAGTCTTCGTTTGTTCGACTGGCAGCGAAGCAAGCAAAATTAGCAATTTAAATTCAACGTTTTAGCTTTTTCATATTCCTTTACATGTCACTACGTTCAAACAGGTTGGCATACGAGCTAAGATTTGTTGAATTATGTTGTAATAATTCTGTTACCCATCTATTGTTGATTGATTATACTGATAAGTACTCGTACTGTGGAAGTTACTTTTATTACACTAACAGCCTGTCAGGACTATTATATTACTAACATTATAACTTTATAAACAACAATTTTGTTCCATTTTAACAATTCATATAATGGTTTACTTCCTTAGAAAATTAAAAATAATTAAATAGATCGCTCTAAGCATTGATAACTGTGTGCGGTAACAAAAGAAAGCAATAGCATAGATACCGGAGCAGGGATGGGGTCATCGGGCAGGAAACTTCACATTTGAAGTTTCTACCTTACCACCAAATATTTAAATATATAGATTTAAAATGTCAGCCATGTACAACTAAAAATTAAAAAAAAATATTTGGTAAAATTGCTTTGTAAAACGTCACGGATCAAAAGTTGTTGCTTATGAAGTTAGCAATATAGTTATGCCAGGTTGTTAGTATTTTACATAATAAATTTCAGTTATTTGGTAATTTTCTACCATTATGACAAATAAAAATCACCTTTTCGGAAACATGCTCGGAAATGTTAGCATTACTTTCAAAAAACGAACACGGAAATTTCGTCATTTATGGACCGTGCGACTTCTTCCCGGCCAAGGCCATTACTGTCCTCTTCTCTAAATTTTTATTCTACCAACTAATAATAAACTATGTAAACAGGCAAAATAAAAACTCATACAGCTAACTGCCCAGTGTTCAAATTGCGAGAATTAAAAATACCTACCTGTACCGCATACTAAAAAAAAAGAAAATGGCGGTAACATTTAAACTAAAATGTTTTGGTATTCTTTTGTTTTTTCGTCTTTTTTGTATTATGGTCACGAAAATGAGTGCTAGTGAGAAGAACGATAACGAAAATTCAGTAATATGTGTAGATATACTCATATTATGATGATGATTTATTTGAATATATAATAGATATATTCAAACAAATCATCAGAAGCTCACCAGACTAGTGTTAACGTGCATGGAAAAACAATAACAATTTCTTTTAGCAATTGTCCTAACACGTCAAATATTACTTTTAATATGAATTAATACTTTTTAACTTTTTCTATTATACATCTTCCTTTCTTTAGTCTTTTATTATTTCTTCACATTGTTTGAGAATAATTCTAATCATACCTCGGCGGGAACGGGGATTGCTTGACTCGTATTAGTACAAGGCCTTGCAGGCGCTTGTCCTTGTCGCTCATACTCGTCCAGCAATCCCTTACGTCCCGACCTCTGCAATAATGTACCAATATAGCATGGACAATAAAGTACAATATTCTGTCATGATCCGATAGACGCGAACGCTCCACATAATTCTTTGCTACTCGAATGGTGTTGAAGTGTGTCCCTATCTGAGAGGATATTACGCTGGATGAAAGTTGATGTTTATAGGATTCTTAACTTTAAGTCAGTTACATAAGAACTATTGCGTAAATCGTGTTATCTTGTGTTGAGTAACGGAACTCCTGAGCCAAACCACGAATGTTTTAAGAGGATATGCACTTAGCGTTCTTTATACGCGCCGACGACGCGCGTTAACGACGCCGTAGTTGCTCAAAAAGCAGATTGCTGCGTTTGTGTCGGTTCAAACGCGCGAAAACTTTGCGTTGCAAGCTAGAAGTTTACTATATACTCCAGTGGAGTAAACACTTCGAATTTCATGTAGTTGCTTCATTTAAAAAAAAAACTGACTGTAATTAACAAACGGAACTAAAATAAAACTATCTATTATCAAAATGCCCGACACATTCGCGCGACTACCGCGCGTCTGCGGCGCGTGTACGCGCAAATGACCCGCGTTTACGACGCCACTGAATTTGTAAACGTGAGCAAAGGTTTACCAGCTGCAGCGCGTTTAAACCGCGTTTACGCGCGTCGTCGGCGCGAATAAAATACGTCATGTGCATAGGCGCTAAGACTTGACATCGCATCCTTGGTATAATGAGGTTACAACTGTAAATTGACAACTTTGCAGGAGAGAGGTTTCAAGTTTCTTCGAACGGCATTAGTCGTAAACTTTTCATACTTGACTAGAAGAGTTATAAAATTGACATATACATAATTTGTATCATGTAGTCCGCATTATTTTCATGATTTTCTTGTGATAAAAGTACTTTGGACTTATTGATCACATGTCGCTTTGTTATACCAAGTGTACAAATTCATGTTTTCCTTTTTTCACACGATTAATAGGTCCATTGTAGAAAATATCTCCAAAGTAAATTTCCTTTATGTATTGTGTAATTAAAACACTGGTTACGTCATACCCTGTTACCTATCCATCATGCTAATTGGTTAAATATTTCCGACACCCTATAAAATATGTAAAGCTTCCAAATATAATTGCCAATATAAAATTTTAAAAGCGCACTAAAAGCAAAATTGATAACAGTTTTCTTTTCAACATTCTCCTATCTTCGTGAAAGCTTTTGAAGTTTAGGTTACCGAAACGTTTCTTTTCAAGTCTGCTCGTTTCTTTAAATTGGTTTTCCGGGAACAACATTCAGGTATTATTATCGTGCGGTCATATTTATTCTTATTTTTAAGCTTGGATTGGTTTTCTCAGTAAAACTATACTCTCTAACCAAATTTGATATAAAATGTTTAATACCACGGTGCTGGCAGGTGTAAAGAACATTTTTTGTCCATGCTTATTATTTAAGTTAGTTCTGCCCACGTGCTAGCTTAAATGGAATTTAAATAGTTAAGCACCTGGTAATTGGATTATGTAGAAGTAATATATGACTAGTTAATTATAATAAAGTTTGCAAAGTTCATATTAATGCGTATGATTTATAAATAAAGAAACTAAATTTTTGATATCTATTAATACTCGCTGAAAGTTAGTATTTGGATGGACCAATCTCCTTCTGTGAAGCGGTGATGCTCCAGAAGGAGGTCGCCGAGCGTGATCGGGAGAGGCAGATCCCGATCGGCGGTGGCGTACCTTCGCGGCTGCGGGTATCGGAGCGCGGACTCCGTTCGCCAGTAACTTTGGCAGCCGCGAGGAGGACAACGGGGCCGTGTGGCCCGTTTTGTCGTGAAGAGAGCTCTTACTAAGTTCCGGGGGTGTTATGTTGTGCAAAGTCGATCCCGGATCCCTCCCACTAGAGCACCCGAGAAGGCCACCATGGAGTTTTAGCCGGTAGAATTCCAGCCTAGCGGTGTGACAATGTGACCTCCTTACATCGTCATCCCATTTTTTCATCGCCTTTTCTTCGGTTCCTGGCCACCCGTTTTGAAATTTTGAATTGTTCTTGAATTCCTTTGCCTCGCCATTCTGATTTTGTTTTCTCCCTTCGTGACTCCTTGCTTGAACGCGGCAACAATTTTGATTCCTTTACCAGATTTGTAATAGCTACTACTAATCATGTGCCAATTTTGATACCAATCTGTAATTCTGTATAACTCGGCCCTTTTGGGGTAGGTGTCTACTTTATATTCATCCATAAGCGTATCCGTATGTAGTTAAGTTAGAGAGACTTTTGTAGTATTGTACCTGTTTTTATGTACATTTCTTTTGTTACAGCCTCTTTTTCCTCTTTACCATCAACTTGAAGTTTTCTTATTTTATAGTCATGAACCTGATCACGGCTCATTAGGGTTAACAACCTCTTCGGTGGTAACCTCTCCGCTGCGCCCAGAGGTATCCTAGAACGATTTATCCACGAAAAAAAGGCATGGACCAATGAATCAAGGACTGCTAATCTCCATACAATAGATAGTAACTCTGAAAAATGTCAAAATTCCGTCTTATATCTAGAAGGCGCTGATCAATAGCCTGAAAGAAGTTTATATTATGTAAACGGCCGTGAATATCAATTGATTCCTATTTAATATGAAATATAAGAAGTCAGTTTTTTTCCTTGTAATGTTATCCAAATATTGATCATATGTTAAAATTAGTTTCCGAACTTTGACAAATATGCATGTCAATCGATGGGTTGTGTGTTACAAACTAATTTATAAACTGACGTTTCCTAATATGGGTAAACGGTGCTAATCCTAAACAAAATAAAATAATTGCTGGCACTATCCATGAAAATCTATACCTACAATAAGCGTCATCGATTTGTTTGTTATCACTAGAAATTAGAATAGTTTTGATAAATTGCAGCTTGTCAATGTAAAATACATTTGTTACAAAAATCGCTATTTTGGTACTTGTCGCGACTGTTGTTGCTTTTGTTTTGTTTCTCTTATAACATTTTTTTTATTCTTTTTTGTTTTTATTTGATTCCGTTATTACATTTTATATATTTTATATTATATTTTCTGTCTTAAAATCATCAATCCCCATCAGTTTTTATTGTGTAAGTAAATATTTTTTTTTTCTTTTTCGCGGTCCTCATATATAGCTTAATTATTGGTCTGTGCTAATTTTGTATTATAAAATTAAATGATCTGTTACACCAACGGGGCCTTAGCTTTTGCCAGAGCAGTTCTGGCTGAAAATAAGTGCATATACTGAACTTGGAACCCTCGCCGCACGTTAGAATAGATATAGTAGGGGAGCAAGGGGCTTGTTGTAACAATTTAAATATATATGCATATATCTTGAGATGTATCGGTTAAATTACCAACAATTAAATATTGAGTAATGCACTAACCATTCTTCTATTAATTCGATATGAAAAAATATCAAATCTACAGGTAACTCTTGCATAATTACGTTTTATTTAAAAAAAGAGCAGTGTTACAACTTACCCCGTGCTAGGGATTTCTTGTAACATCTATTAGGGCAAGTAGTAACAATATTAAAAAACGAGAATGTAACCTCCAATCATACTTTTTCACATCTTCAGTAATTTCGCTTTGTTTTCAACAAAAAATAACGGTATTTCTATAATATTATTATTAATTATCATATAATTAACTGTAATATACTTTTTTATAATCAACAAATTAAAGATTTCAGATTTTAACTATTTATCCTTAGAATACTAACGCATAGAAGCCTAATCCGCACATGCTAAGTGAGGCAAATTGAAGCGCTCCCAATGGGCCTACATGAACGAGCGGGCCGTCAGTGCTCAAGGTCAACATTCACCACGAACAGATCAAGAATTTTAGCTAAAAATGCCGAAATGTGCGGTAAATGAGTGTAAAAATACGACAGACAAACATAAAATAGATACTAACATCACATTCCACAATGAAGTAACGCATTTCAACTTGTATTTTTATATAAATATTCACTAAAACCGAAAATTAACCTACTACTAAAACTAGCCTACATGAGTTTGATTTTTGCCTCACTTGTGACAGTTCGTTTGATATGAAACTATCATTCTATGCGTTATTATTCTAAGTATTTATCTTATTTTGTACTTATATTCTACTATAGGTAGGTACTTATAAATCAACATGGCACTTTAAAATTACACTAAGTTAAATTATAAACCTCAAAATTAAATCTCGTAATTATCTCTTACTTCTACCTTACATCTTACAACAATCAGCCTTTCAATAAGTTTATTTATTAATTAATTCAGTCTTCATCTGAGTTGCAACTAATACAAACAAAAGAAATAGTCTGTCCTGTGACACATCTTACATACAATACATTCTACCTAATCACCTTTTGAATGACTATGCGCCTCGCTGCAAACTAGACAATACCATTTTTCAGATTCTGAATCTGAACTTAAAATCCTTTTTCAACTCATTTTATTCCGTCTTTGTTTTTTTGCTGATTTTTTACTTTTGCCTTTCCTCTTTCCCTTTCCCTTGTTTTTATTATAATTTTTTGGCATTTTCTTCATGTTTTCTTCATATTCCATTCTCAAAGCTTCTTTTTCAGGAGTGTTCGTCAGAATAACAAATTTTCTTTTGCGTCTGCTCATTGTATTTGTTTTTCGTGGTAATGCCTTCGGTAATGGTCTTATCTTGGCTTGGCATAGCCAACTTTTGGACTTTCATTATTATTCTTTTTCTTAATATATCTGTATAAAGATACGTGACATAGACCGAAATTCTTACTCGCCTTCCGAATATTACAATTGTTTTCTAAAACTTCAGCTGCAGCTAACTCATATACCTATTGTGTTTTAGTTACTATTTATATTTAAAACTTTACATTGCATGTGACAAATGGAACTTGAATTTGAATTTTGAATTCGGAAATTAGGGAATGAATCCAATTTATTGATTTTCATGCTTTCCATTAACGGAATTTTAATAAATCTTGATAGATAGATATAGAACTGATCTGATGATGGAAATGACAGACAGATGACAGAAACACCTCAACAGTGTACAGCCAAAAGGTAGCTTGTGTTTAGGCTCATATGATTTGTTTTGACGAGGAATTCCATCTGCGTTTAAATTGTCGTCGAGGAAGATGAGGCAACGAACACAGTGAAACAGGTTCAAAGTTTTGAAGTCTAATTATTTTACGATAATCTCAGTACACGGTACAAAACAAAACCAACCTCAAAAGCCATTCATCATCTAGTTTGCTACCTTTAGAGGTTCCCATCCCCAGTCCCATTTAAATTTTCTTTTTTTTTTTTGTTGGGTATTTGGCTTCTGTCCCACTGAGGACAATTCTGCCAGTGTCCGGGTTGAAAGATACACGGTTTATTTATCAAGATTCACTCAAACTAATTTTTTTTTTTTAATTTAAATCAATACCACTTCTGAGGTACCCTCTAGCCAACAAAAAAAGAATTTGAAAATGTTTAAATTATTTAATACAGTTTTGACTAAATCTAACTAAAAATATCCAGTACTTACTTGATTGTAACGTGTTCATCCTTATGTACAAATGAGACAGTAGCGTTAACTGGAACAAAAAAAATACAATTAGAGATACTCAGATGTACAAATATAGGCAGATATGCAAACCAAATTTGTGTTGCAAATTTTTGTTGCGATTGCGAAATTGCGATTCGTTCTGATACCAATACCGTCTAGGCTCTCGGGTTTTTCTCAGAGAAAAGTTTAAGGAGCCTGGTATCATGACTGTGGCATCACAGTACATTTACTCAAATATTTTGTATGCCCGTAAAAATATACATAATTTCATTAAGAAAGAAGATATTCATAATATTAACGTTAGAACTAAGTCCAAACACATGGTACCACGATTTCGTTTAAAAAAGGTAAACGATTCTTTTATGGGGAACTGTACGTACGTATACGTTTTTACAATAAGATTCCGGAGAATATGAATCTACATTAAAAGTATTTTAATTGAAGAGTCATTATGATTAATTATGATTCAAAGTGTATTCTATAGCATTTAAGTTTATTTGAAACGAGCAATACCTAGAGTTTCTTGCTCGTTCGTCTCAGGGAGGTCAGCGTAGTGAACGAGCAGTAGCTTAAAAAAAGGACGTTTTCAAGTGTAACAATTTTATCTATGGAATAAATGATTGTTTGACTTTGACTTCAGCCTGGTATGATGGTGAAAAGGTTCGAATCCAGCCGGGTCGAAGGAAATTTTCTTAGTGTTCGATCTTTGTATCACATTAGGTTGCAAAACATTGTGATCAATAATCTTCATACAGATACTTTTCAATATTTTTACACAAGACTTTAAGTATTAGGGGTTAAAGTATGAAATTGCCGTTTTATTGCAATAGGTTCTTTGAATTTTCATAGAATCTTCATGGTTTGAGGTTTTCGAATGAAACTTTTTTCAAATGGTTTCTGTGATTTTTTTTTTTTTAATTTGAAACATTTGAATATCGACTTTCAATTGTTTTTGTTATTCAATTTAGACAAGAAAGATGGATACTGCGAAAATTCGAGTGATTTTTGAATACGAGTTCCGACGCGGAACTAACGCGGCAGAAACAGCCCGCAATATCAATGCTGCGTTTGGAGAGGGGTCTACTAATGAACGCACCGTGCGATTTTGGTTTAAACGCTTTCGTGATGGAAATTTCGACTTAAAGAACGAGTCACGAGGAAGACCGCCCACACAGGTGAATAACGATGAATTAAGAGAGATAGTGGAAGCCGATCCTAGTCAAACTACCCAAGAATTAGGCGGCATGGTTTAACGTTACCTTACCCACAATATTGACTCACTTGCGTCAAATCAATAAAATAAAAAAAATACGAAAAATGGGTGCCTCATGATTTGACTGATCTGCAGAAAGAAACGCGTGTTGAAACTTGTGTTGCCTTGTTAAACCGGTACAGAAATGAAGGAATATTGGATCGAATTGTAACATGTGATGAAAAGTGGATTCTTTATGATAACCGGAAAAGAAAAATGCAATGGCTGACCCCAGGTCAAATGCCACAACAGTGTCCTAAAGCAAAACTTACCAA
>NW_020655704.1:0-28732 GCF_003589595.1 Hyposmocoma kahamanoa | reverse complement strand
ATGAAGTCGAGCGTCGAGCCATCAACAACCCCTGAGGATGCCTCGTATAGAGGCGAAACACGTGTCGGGTATGTTTTTGCGGGTGGTGTCTGTGACTGTAATTGCGCTTGTGTTATTTATTTTTTTTATCGAGTGGGAAAATAACTGCCTAAAAAAAAATCATCACCATCGTAGCTACTTTGGATGATTTTGCCTCCAATGGGTTTGTGGAGTAGCAAATTTATTTATTTCTAATTTTATAGTAGGTTAAGTAGTATTCTAGATTGTTAGGTAATTGATTTCGTTTTAGACATACGATTTCTTAGAGGAACATTAGTAAATGTTGTTACCGTTACATGCATATTATTGAACCTTTAGATACATTCCGCACAAATAAGTGTTACTTTAACAAGATTCCAAAAGACTGTTTATAAAAGCATTCGACGTGGGTAGACGTAACAGATAATGTATTGATTGTTTCGTATGTATATTCCTTTCCCTCTCCCTCTTTAGTCTTTCGTATATTGCTATCTCGTTTAACGGGATTTACCGACCATAGGTTAAAGTTGGGAAGAGTTAAAAAAATTGATATTGATTTGAATACTCGTCGTTTTGGATAGATAATCTCCGCCACTGGCAATATAAACATTTACATGAAAACTAATTTTAAGGGGCCCGTGCTCGGCAGTGGATTGTAACGGATTGACGACCATTGTTGCTGGAGTCCTTTTGGTTACAGGAGGTCGCGGTTTCGGAAATATAGACGAAAGTAAATAATTAGAACTGATTTTTGGTAGTTCGTTCTTTACCCCTTGAATGCGAAGATGAATTTAATGAAGATAAGCTCTTCAATTATAGATATAATAACGTTTAATAAACGGAGTACTGACAATTTATTCGGTGCTCTACTGTTCGAAGAAGTCGATTACACTGAGGCAAACAAGACATGACCAAAGACAGAATGGTTATGTAGTTTAGAGAGGTTTAGGACATAGATGTAACAGTAGAAGATATGCTTCTAGATCAGAGACTGAGAAGACAGAAAACCAAAAACTGTGAAGAGTTCTGATCGAACAAAAAGTGTATTTAGCCATACTATGAAGCTATCCTAAGGACTATCGCAAAGCTTAAATCCTGAACAATTCGGATTCAGCAGCGTCCTGATTTTGGTTTCAGAATTTCTCGAAATCAGATGGGTGTCTGAGCGAGAAGATGAACCTGACTTTTCTTTTGTTCTTTCTAATTTGTAAGTTAAGTAAACTATTGTTCCGATTAGAAATGGCAAAGCTGCCGATCGGCCAGTTGTGAATCGCAATTATGCGCCTAAATTCGGAAACTACTTCTAAGGGTGGCAAACTAGGGGGTGACTCCGGTTTCGCGCATTTTCCGGTAACCGATTTCAATAAACTTGCCAAATAGATGTAATTCCACGTACTTTCGAGGTGGGTTTTTTTGTACAAAAGTTTTTGGTGTTCTGCTCTTCAATGGCGAGTCTATATATATAATTTGACGACTAAATTACTGAGTAGAAATTTCCATGGTACCTAGTTTTAGTAAGGCATGATGACATGGTACAGGGTCAAGAGCACGTTAAGCTTGACACTTAAGATTGAAATCCAACTCTATGCCGCTTACGACAAGACCAATCCAAAGTACAAAGTGTCAAGCTTGATGTGCTCTTGTCTCTGTGCCTAGTTTTAGTGACTTACTGAATTAATGCTATCACTGACATCCTATTTAGACTCAACTATCATTACAACTAGATTCTATCAGAATAACGAATATTGTCGTAATTACAGTACCATCTCAGTGGAGTCGCAATGGCATTACAATGACCAGTGGGGCCCTGAATACTCGGACTATTGGTCAATAACAATAAGGTACGGGGATGATAGCAATCAAAATATTACGAGCTTCGAATACCAATTTCCCATAATCGCACCCGGGTCCGAATTTTGCTCTTGAAAGCTCTGGTCTATTATATATGACTCCATGGAATGTCGAAGCTTTTTTAACAAAGAGCTTTAAGTAAATGTAAATGGAAGTAGACGAAAGAAATTAGGTCGAATGAATTGATGGTAAGAATCTCGATGGTAAGATCTTAGGAAAAAGAGATCTAAGACGACTGATAAAAATTTCTTGTTCCATGGCATCAAGGAGTAGTTTAGTCTTCGCTACTCCCAATTCAACATGGCTCCTGAAAACTACGACCACATCTATCTATTGACCTCCAAACGTCAACGAGAAAATTACACGATATAATGATTTGAATTTATAAAGAAAAATCATTAACTTACAAATAAATGGACGACGGGTCTAATACAAAAACCACGAAAAAAATGTCCCAAGTCAACCTATTTAAACGTAGTGACATGTAAAGGAATATGAAAAAGCTAAAACGTTGAATTTAAATTGTAATGTCATCGCAGTACTGTCTAATTTTGCTTGCTTCGCTGTCAGTCGAACAAACGAAGACTAAAGCGTGAATGACGCTCTGTATACGATTTCAACGCCCTATAAGTTCGGACACTTTTTAGCGCGGACCCGACGTCCATACAGGTATATGTAATTGTGAGCCAATGAGAAAAATATATACAAACGTAGACGATGAGTTTTTTTTCCATCGTACGTCGTGTAAGTCCACCGTTTTGTTTCTGTTTTATTTCCTTATACTTTATTGTTAGTTTAGCCTTTCCCTAGAGGAATCTAAGGAAAGGCAAAGAAAACTAAGGGTCGTACTCCAGAAATCTACTCAATGCTCAAGTAAGGACTTGATATGATTTAAAGTATACAAATGTATTTATATCCTGCTGTATAAGTACTCTGTAGAATTACCGTTCTGAACGTATGATTTCGATTTAGAGTCTTACTCTTATGTTAGACTTCAACCCGAGTTGTTTGTTACATTTATAAAAGGTTATGGGCTTTCATGTTTTTTTTTCAAAAAGGTTAGTGCTAGTTAAGGATTAGATTACCAGTTAGGAAATTCTAATTTTCGCGAGTAATCTGTGACAGACTACCGAAGATGTCGGCTAATTACGTCGCCAACGTGCCGAAGCTGCTGGGGCGTGAAAATTATAGCGAATGGGTTTTCGCGGCAGAGAATTTTCAGATCCTAGAGGGCACGCGAAAATTTATAAAGGAAAAGCCCGGTACTGATGGAACGAGGATGATCTGAAAACCAGAGCGAAGTTGATCTTAACTGTCGACTCGTCATTGTATGTAAGAAACTTAAAGAGGGAACGTAGGGCGCTGGCTGTTAGAAGTAATATGTTGATCCGTAGATTTGCAAGGTGTACAGTAGAAGTGAAAGTCACCTTATTTAAAACCTACTGCCAATCATTTTATGCCTGCAATCTGTGGACGGCATTTACTCAAAAGGCATACAGCGCCCTACGTGTCCAATATAATAATGCATTCAGGATGCTGTTGGGGCTGCCGCGCTACTGCAGCGCGTCAGCAATGTTCGCAGAAGCCTTTACGGATAGCTTCCAATCCATTCTAAGAAAGCGACAAGCCTCCCTAATGCAGCGGGTGCGCGCCAGCACCAACAGCCTCCTTACTACAGTAGCAGATAGAGTTGATGGTCCATTCAATGAACGTCTCAACTCGTTGCATGTAGTGCCCTCTAAGTGGGCTGTAAAATAAAAGTAAATGTAAATGTGTAAGTAAATGTCATGTAATAAAGTAAACAATGTAAATTACTATAGTTTATAAGTCTGTTACTAATTATATATGGATTCAGGTCCGAAATAAATGCTTATTATTATTATTATTAAAAACCTATTTGATGATTCAGGTTTTTCCAGAAGGATTACGTTACTACGTAATCTTATTTCGATACGACTTGAAAATTGCAGTTCTATGACGGCGTATGTGACCAAAGTTTGTAGAAAATGGCCAAAAATTCAGTGGAACGGGTTTTCACATCAGTGATGAATGGAAATTTTCGCCTATGATTATGGCGATGGAGCATTCGGGAATTTCTATTACGACAGACGCATTGACTTACAATTATATGGACGTCGGGTCCGCGCTAAAAAGTGTACGAACTTATAGGGCGTTAAAATCATATACAGAGCGTCATTCACGCTTTAGTCTTCGTTTGTTCGACTGACAGCGAAGCAAACAAAATTAGACAGTACTGCGATGACATTACAATTTAAATTCAACGTTTTAGCTTTTTCATATTCCTTTATATGTCACTACGTTTAAATAGGTTGACTTGGGACACTTTTTTCGTGGTTTTTGTATTAGACCCGTCGTCCATTTATTTGTAAGTCAATCGACAGACGCCATTAAAACGAAACTTCTCGACATGGAAAAGAATCCGGTTTTGAATTTCAAAACGGGAATGGAACGATTGAAATTGAAAGCGCATTTGTCAGTTCGAATTATCAACATAAGAAAAATAAGTCTATCTATGGCGATAAGCGTGACTGACGGCGGTAATACGTCAAATTTGAAAGATATAAAATGCTTTCGTTGTAAACAAACCGGGCATTACCGCAATCAGTGTCCAAATACTGAAAATAGTTCATCAATGTTTAAAAAACAGGCAAGTGCTGTATTTTTAAGTGGCAATTTTAAGAAAAACGATTGGTATGTTGATTCTGGAGCTAGTACTCACCTGACAGCAAACGAAAGTTGGATTAAAAATAATTCTTATGTGACATTGTTGTAAAAAAACGTTCAGAACGGTAATTCTATGGAGTACTTATATAGGAGGGCATAAACACATTTTGATATCCTAATTAATGACAAAGTACTTTAAATAATCAACAAGTCCTGACTTGAGCATTGAGTAGAGTTCTGGAATACGACTCTGAGTCCATACAATTTCATCACTATACATCGGAATATAATTTGTCAAAGACAAAAAAACCTTAGGAATTCCCCCATCATACATGTTTAATTCAATACGAATCATAAACATCTCTACGTTCCTCTGAACGCAGATTATATCCAATTGAATATAATAAAAAAAATCAGTTTATTAAATTGAGTTGACGTAGATTGTAAAATGATTATAAATTTATAATTTGATTGACGTAGTATTTTTTACAATAAAGAAACATATATAATTTTAAATTTTATCTTTGCTACGTACTTGACAACGATCCGTGACAAGGAACGTGTAAAGTAATTTACACACAACGACACGACAGCGACAGTGAAAGAAAAAAGGCGGGTTTTTGAAGTTACAAGTACAATTTTTACAAAGATTATTTTAATTTTACGTATGTTATGAAGAAAATACGAAGAAAGAAATAGTGATAAATAAAGGTATATTCCTTATTTAAAACCAAATTACAAAAGACTTTATTCACAACATTCTACTAATTAAGAATTTAAGTTTTTGTTCAAAATGACAATGATGAATGAAATGTCATATAAGTGAAAATGAAAACTTATTGACTCCCGCCGCTTAAAAGACTATTGAAAAAACCCAAACAAGGAACTAAGTTATTTAAGAGGTATTGAAAACATAATAATTGTAGTAGAAATACAATGAAAAAATATTTATTGAGGTTCCCGATATTTAAACGTAGACATGGCTCAAAGGACTTAATAATAAAAACAAAACGACACGAGTTAAGTTAAACGCATAGTATTGTACTACCCGATTTCAATTGGTCACCCTACGGATTAGGCAGGGCAAAGCCGAGGTACTTACCAGGGAATATCTTTGCATTAAGGCAAAGAGTGGACTGAACACTGGACTTGGGTTTAGAGAAATATGTACACAGCTTTTAAAATTTAGAAAAAGGATTTGATAGGGTGAGGTTGATGATGGAAGTACTAAAAAAGGTCTGGATTGACTATAAAGATAGAAGATGAAAGTAGAAAAGCAAAAATAAAACAAGGAGTGCGACAAGGCTGTTTACTTTCACCTGTCATCGGTAACTTTTTTATCGAATGCGCAATACAAAACAACATCAGCAGGTATAAGAGTGAATGGTCACAGGGTGTTATTTGTTAGATTTACCGATGACATAGCTGTAGTTACTTAAAGCAGAAACCAATTGGGAGCCCTACTCAATAGGATGAATCAGATTTGTAAGGAATTTAATCCGACGATTAACAAAAATAAGACCAAAGTATTACTACCTGCAAATCACACTTCCAAAATTACACCCATCAAAATGAATAACATTCCAGTAGATTTCAAATATCTTGGTAATGTTACCACAGAAGATTCCGAATGTACCACTTACGTATAGAGTTGAATCGCAATAGCAAAACAGGCTTTCTTGTATAAAAAAAACACATTTTCACTTTTTGATTGAGAAGAGATCAAATGACGATGTTTTGGAAAGGGTTGGAGAAAGAAGTCTGTTGAAAGGAAATAGAGAGTAGATTATAAATAATACGTGGGGCGCCGGGCGCACTATAAGTTTCCGGAATGAATAAGAAAAATATACCATAAATGGTCAGAAATGAATTTATTGTTTCGTAAAATATTCTCCGTAAGCGTTAATACACTTTTTCATACGAATGAACCAATTTTGAAAACGTTTATGCCACTCCTTCGTGACAATCTCTGAAACATATTTTTCATACTCTTGGACAGCCTCTTCAGAGGATGAAAATCGTTGACCGCGTAACTGGTTCTTAATTTTTGGAAATAAATAAAAGTCACAAGGTGCCAGGTCGGGACTGTACGCGGGATGGCTCAAAAGATCAACGTTGTTCACCTTCAAAAATTCATTTGTCTGTCTGGCCATGTGACAACTGGCATTATCGTGGTGCAAGATGATACGGCGTTTACGGTTATTTTTACGGAGTTTGTCAATAACTTCCGGCAAACAAATGGTCGTGTAGCAATCACTATTCACAGTACGATTCTCCAAAATAACAGTAGCCACGTGTCCAGTTTTATTAAAAGAAGCAATCATCCGCTTAGGGGCACTTTGCACGCGCGCCACTTTGGTTGGTTTCGTCTCATCTCGAAAGACCCATACGCTCGATTGCTGCTTTGTTTTGGGATCGTAACTATAAATCCATGTTTCGTCACCTGTTACTACGTCACACACCAAATTTGACGTCCCTCCGTTGAATCTGGTAAGCATGGCATTGCACCAAGTGACGCGATCCGTTTTTTGAGCCTCTGTCAAATTGTGTGGGATCCACCGAGAGCACAGCTTTTTCACACCCAAATGTTTGTGTAGTATTCATTGTATTTGACTCATGCCTAAGCGTAAAGATGCCCGAATCTCATGGTATGTCACATGTCTGTCTGTTTTGAACATACGGCGCACAGCATCGATGTTTTTGTTGTTCACAGCAGTGGACGGGCGACCATCACGAAATTCGTCACAGAGATTCACACAACCGCGTTTGAATTCTGCAAACCAGCTATGTTGTAATTACTTTTTAAATATTGTTTATTTGAGTGTTCAGTTCCGGAAACTTATAGTGCGCCCTATGTATCAAGTGTCTACACGCCTGTCCATAACAGTTGCAGTGCCGCTCAGAGCTTTAAATCATAAAGATCTTACTGCATTTGTGCCCGTTACCCTGAAACATATATTGACAAGTCCCTTGTGCTCTTCAAAACCGGAACACAGTAATGCTGACATTACCGCTTGGCGGCAGACATAAGTAAGCTGGCAGTACTGCCCTGAGCGAATTCTTTCACAAGGAGGACTACTGCAAACTATTTGTTATTCGCAGACTTTCCTATTTTTGTTTTATGTAAAACGGGATTTATTAATTAGTCTGCAATGTATTCGACATTATTTTTGTAAATATTATTGCATTCGTTTGTTGCAACCTGTAAAAATCTTTAATTTACTTATTGACTGTCGACTCTTGGTTGTTTGCAGACTTTAAAAAGTGGATGTTCACAACTCGACTATTTTTTTTTTTGTATGTATGTTACGCGATAACTCCGCATCATTTGTGAACCGATTTTGATGATTCTTTTTTTGTTCGAAAGAGGGTACATCAGTTGGTCCCATTTAAATTTGAAGAAAACATTCCAACTTTAAGGGTGGGAAACTAGGGGATGAATCCGGTTTCACGCATTTTCCGGTAACCGATTTCAATAAAACTTTGCAAATAGATGTAATTCCATGAACTTTGAGATCGGTTTTTTAGTACTCTGAACTGAGATATTGAAATTAAATTTTCGTTTTCTTGGCAAACGAAATTTAAAAATGTAGCGACACGACGCCCATATATGAAACCCAATCAACCTCGGGTTTTAGCCGAGTTTTTACCCAGATTCTAACCCATTTCTGCCCAAAATCGCCGTTGCTGTGCGAATACGGAGTTTTGTATAATTCAATAAATAGTATTATTGGATTCTCATTATTAAGGATGCACATTATAATTCGATTCTTAAGAAAATCGAGTCAAGTGCATATGATCTAACGATTTTTTGTGTCGATTTATTTCAATGCGATTCTCAAGCGAATTCATTCAATTGAAATACAGACAGTTGCTTCAGCTGTACCAGCACAAGTCCGGTCGTGTATGGAGTACTGCTGTTACTTATGAGATGGCTCTGCTAAATACCAAGTGGCCACCTTGGATTCAATCGACAAGCGTGCTAAAAGGCTTATAGGTGACTCGGAATTAGTTGAGACGAAGCTGCAGAACCTTGAACACCGCCGTTAAGTTGCCTGCTTATTGGTATTCTACAGGGTATATCACGGGAAGTGTGCGATGGATTTGCATAATTTGATTCCGCCTTCCCCTTTCCATCATCCAGGGACTAGACGTGGGCTGGGATTCCACCCCTATGTTGTGGATATTCCCAGGATTCGCACGAAACGTTTCGCTTCCACATTTATATGGCGAGCGGCTAGAGAGTGGAATTCCCTGCCTGCTACCGACGTATTCCCCGAACTCCATAACTTGGACCTTTTCAAAGCGAGAGTGAATAGGCATTATTTAGGTATGCGTGCTACATCGTCGACCTCATCATCACTTTCCATCAGGTGGGATGGAGGTCAAATGCGCACTTGTTAATTTAAAAAAAATGCAAATGGAATATCAGAAAGCAATAAGCATTTTGTACTCGTAATAATATCATTCAATATGAACAAAACTCGATTTAAATGATTATCACTAGTAACAGGTTTCTTACCACGGTATAACTTCTTTTTATTTTCCCGATATTTCGGAACGGTTGCACGCTCCATGGTCACGGGTTGACAACCTGTTACTAGTGATAATCATTTAGTGAATAACCACGAAAGTCTTAAAATCTATAAAACTCGATTTACAACAAATATTTAGTTGTAAATTGGTTTTGCCCTCGATTTTGGGCGTTAATGTGTTGACTCATATGTATAGGAATTTAACACGGCGTTAAAACTCGCCTATTTCTGGTCAAGCCCACTTCGTTGTCAAATCGCAAAACATGAGTTAAAATCCGTGCCGTGCTTTGTCGTGACGCTTACTATATTGTACTGTACTACCGGGGTTGCCAAGTTAGACTTCTTTTTAGGGCAGACGTTTGCGACGTCTCAGTCAGAGTTGTTTTGATGCACAGAAATAAATCTATATAGAACGGCGATGTGGGCGGGTCATGCGTGGCAAAATTTTGACGTATCATCAAGATATTCCGAACGCTCCCTCAGTACGCATCGCAACTTGCTATGCACTTGAAATAAAATTCCATGTAAAATGTCATGTTGTTCTGTTTCTAACTGCCTAAATAAAAGTGCGAGTTTCAGTCAGTCAAAAGGAGGCATGTCTTTAACGGTTAAGTAATTTTCAATACGTTAAATCCTGTTAAAATAAAATAAACACGAGAAAAGCGCAAAATAATTGACCTTTTCATTACAATGACAATATAGCTAAAACCTAAGAACTCGAACTATAACTGACTACCTAAATATACCTGTTGCATCACAAATTTACCAGATGTGCATCAAATGCCTCAATGTACCTAAGTTTGATAATATGTATGGAAAACATCAATTGAAATATACAATTCCATCTTTGATTAATAAGCTCCCAAATAATTTAAAGAATAAGATCAATGATAAAAATATCAAATTTGTACTCAAAAGTTATCTTCTAGGTTTACCTAACATAACAGAATAGTAAATATATATATATAATAACATAGTCTTTATAGTATTTTTATGTAGGGTCAAGTGGTTGTCAGTGGATCACTTTTTTGTGGCCATCGATAACTCTGAAACTATCAGTCAGAATTACTTAAAAATTGGTTGATGTATAGTGTAATTATCGAACTCTCGATACGAATAGTAATTTTAAGACCCGTCATTTAAATTAACAGCGGAAAGCGCCCTTTTTTTAAAAAAAAAAATTGATCCACTGTGTGCAAGGGTGTATGCAGACTGGATCACCTCATGGTCTACAGTAGATCATAGAGTTATTCATAGGAAATGAAACACATTTCATACTCGAATCAACTTATTATATTAACCATTAACAAAAATAAAACAATCTGATGTTTCTCTTCTCGTAACTTATAACACCCAGAACAAACAAAATTTAAATATATTATTCCCTTTACAGTGTGCCTACATAATTATTAGTTTTTCTTTTTAATTTGTGTTTATTATTATATTATATCACTGAATAATATCATTTAAGCAAATGTGAAAATACAGTGACTTCTTCATAATCGTAATTAAAATAACAACTTCAAACTAATGAACTCGTGAGTTTTGTTAAGGTGCCGCTTTAATGAAGTATCTTATTATTAGAGATAATAAAGGTAAAGGAAATCTGATGAGTTATTGTTAAGGTGCTGTGCTTACTAAATATCTTAATATTAGAGATAAAGGAACTTTTATGTCAGTCAGTAGCTACAGCCAGTGCTAATCTAGTTTATCCATTAAAAATATTTAAAAATTAATAAAGGTTGGGACATTTTGCTATGCGCTTCATATTTATTTGTGTAGCATCATGAGATAGATAGATGGCTGTTGTAACTTAAAGTTAACATATGTAATAGTTAATATCACAATCATTTTTGCTTAGGTACTTAGTACTTGCATAAGTCTTTCGTTTAGGTAATTTAAAAATAATTTTTCACAAAGTTAAAAATAAATTTACGAGGTTGTATTTGGTATGCCTTACATACGATAAAAATTATCATCATCGTAAATTATGTTTATCTATTCAGTCTCACTTTTTGTACCTTAGTACCTACAGTCACATCAATCTTGTTGACACTTTGGATTTAACCGCTTTAGAGTTGAATTTAAATCTTAAGTGTCAAGCTTGACGTGCTCACTGTACCAAAGAAATTTATTCTCATTATTTAGAAATACTACCTAAATAATCAGCGGATGTTAAGACCATTGAGGTTAACACCAAAAGTAAGGTAAGACTGCTGCCGAGCAGTACTACCATTTAAGGTAGGGTTTGGCAGTATCATCTTTATATTATCTTCTTTAACATAAGCCAAGTCTGGGGCGTTTGGCATTGTGAATTGCCCTTTTCTGTACCGCAAATAACTTACGTAGAATTCAAGCTCATTGTTCCTTTCTTCTAACACTTTGGCGACATAAAACACTTGCTGTTTTTTTGACGCGAATTGGACCACAACATATTGTCCCTCTCTTGGCAATTCTGTTAAAGGATTCACCAGCAACTCTTCTGTTATAATGTTTTCTTGGTTTTCTTCATCGTCCAACCAATTATCATCATCTGCTGAGTCATCGCCTAACATAACTTCACCATCTTCTTCAGAATCACTCTTTAAAACTTTTCGAACATACTTTTTGCCTTTGGCTTTACGCTCTTTCTTCCTTTTAATAGCTTTTTTGTAGCTCTTGATCTCCTCCTTTTCTGGCGTATCAGTTGCAATAAGGCTTCTCCCCAATCTCCTCGGCTTCCGTTTTCCACTTCTTGCTGCCGCTTTGAAAGGCTTTCGAAACTGTTCTGGCGTAACAAGCGGTGTAGGTGTGAAGATTTTGGAAGTCGCAGATGAGCTGACGCAGGTGTTTCCAGATGTTAATCTATTTGTTGAAGATTGAGCAGCTTGAAGATTAGACAGAGGTAGGGGAATGGAAAGTAAATTGACTTGTGAGATTTCATCAGTAGACGGTAATCCAACAAACTCTGCAACGGCTTCTTCAGTTGGTACAGTCGATTGGTGTTCAATGGATTCTAGGAGGGCGTCTATTATAGAAGGACTTGGAGTATCTACATCCCGGCGTGACCAAATATCTGATATTTCAGTTGAAACATTTCTCTCGTCTTCATCGATTGTCACTTCATTGGAAGCTTTCAGTTCGTCGCCTCTAATGGTAGAAGGGCCTGCAAAATAGTAAGTACCTATTATAAGTATAAGATAGCCATGGTGGCCCTGAAAGAAAGTTTCTGAATAGATAGGTATACGTACGGAGTATTAATAAGGTTATTTGTTTAATTACTGTAGGTACCTGCTATCTCCAGAACTTCAGGCCTGTCGGTCACACTGCTCGGCATAAAATCGTCTTCTGAGAATATATGTCTATCGAACGGATATATTCCGGTTTTCATGAATGATTTCCGTATGTTTACCGGCGTCATAGACTTTTCGAAAGCCTGTCCTATAAGACTGCCAACGTCATAAATAGTGACAGGATGCCCAGGATTACGCATCATCCACGACTCCATTGCCGACGCATAAAAAGTTTTGAATTGTGCGTAAATGCCAACATCCAGAGGCTGAAGTTTTGCCGAAGTGTGTGGGTGTAATGTCAGCAAAGTAACGCCGGATTCCTTAGCTAAATCGAGAACTTCGATTGAAAGGTGAGACTCATGGTTGTCCATGATTAGAATTGATGGGAAATTCTTTGAAGATGCCGACCGTTGTATAAAGTGCTTCATCACCTCTACAAACAGTTCGCTGTTCATCCAACCAGACGGTGATGCTAAAATTAACGAGCCGGGAGGTGTTCCTATTTTCATGCGAGGGTTTATGTTCTTTCTCGGGAACACTATAGCGGGAGGAAGCGCCTGTCCTCCAGCACCTATAATGTTACACGTTGTGACCAGCGTTCCTTTTTCGCCACTAGAAACTTTGCATATGTTCCTTCTTCCCTTTGGAGCCATAACTTTAGGATTTTTCTGCACAGTGGACGTCGCGGTCTCATCCAAATTAAAAATGCGAGTGCCATCAGCGAAGGCAGGGTTGCGACTAATCACATTTTCCAGGTTGTCAAAAAATTTTTTGACAGTTTCCTTATTGAAAGCCGTGGCTCTCGCTAAACTGCAATTTTCTGGTTTGCGGAGTGACATATCCGGGAATCGTTCCCGAAATCCTCTGAGCCAGTCTAGTCCAGCCATTTTATCTCGTTCCCAATTAACAGGAACGCTCACATTATTGTGCTTTGCCATCTCGTAAGCTACTTTACGGCAATCTTTAGAAGTCAAACCATAAAATAGCAACGTGCACTTTTCAAAATAATCGCGTAAGGCCTGTTCTTGCTCATTCGTGAATGTTTTTCTCACCGAGTAGTTAGGTGTTAACCGAATGGGATTCCCATTATCATTTACCACCTAAAAAAGTACAATTTATTCATATAGGAAGCAAGGCATAAAAATACAATAAAAGCTAAATACTAAAGTTAGGACTAAATTACATTATTTACCTCCTTGCTTCGGTATCTTTGTAAAGTAGTGAAAGGAATATTGAATTCTTTGGAGACGTGCCTAATACTTTTCCCACTTTGAATAGCATCTAAAGCCTTTCTCATTTGGTCATCCGTATGATTACCAATTTTTCTCGCTTGGTTAGCTGCTTTCTTTCTCACCATTCTGTAATCAGAATATAGGTATTTTACTTCTATTTCATTAATAAATAAACAGCAAAAATTATACATAAATGCATTCGTTAGACGGTATTTCGCTTAATTATTATTGCATAGAATATACATAGCTAATGGATTTTTTTAATTTGATGATGCATCGCCTTAAGTGATATCGTCAATATAATGGATCTGGTACTCAGTGGATCGTGACCTACTGAGTACCTGATCCACTATATCCACTGTTGACCAAAGCCCCGTTTTAAAAAAGTATCAAGCAATCACGTGTCAAAAACAGAGATTTTACAGTTTTGTTTACCTTATAATAAAGCACAATAACAAACTCTAATAGTAGCATTGTAATATTTCGAAAATTTATGGTAATTTGAAAAATACAAACAAAAAAGTAACTTACTTTTGCAAATAATTCGCACACGTTGCACTAAAATAAATTAAAACACGTTGATACTTCAACACAGTCGCGCGTGCACTGGCTGAAAAAGTGTTGCGCGCGGGGGGGGTATCAGACTTGTAAGACATGGCGGGTATCTCTACTAGTTTCGTCAATGTGAGCCTGATCCACTTCGCCCCACCGATTCACTGTCAACCACTTGACCCTACGCACCATTTAGCATAACCTCACTATATTTAGAAATATACCCACATATACCATTGTATAAAAACTTATAATTCACTCCTAACAGTAACAAATGAAAAATCTTACCAGTCTGTATAAAAGTTTTTTGTGTATCTATTATTGGTTTATACCGCCTTTTGTGTCGAATATTCCATGAGCGGGGCCAATGCGCAGTGACTTCACAGCGTTCGTCAGCTGTTAATGCGCAGCAATACATTGTTTGTCAGGCCAGTGGTGCTGGTTTGCGCCTAACCATTAATACGTAATATATTAATGATTAGGCTTCTGTGTCTGCTTTCTCTTCTGAAATACGTTTTTGAAATTGTGTGTAGATGACGACTGCACAATGTGCGAAAAATCTGTATGGGTAAATGTAAGTAGGTAAATTGAAGAGTGTAATAATAATAAAAATAATAATAATAAAAGCTAAACTCAAATTTCATTGCGTGCTAGACAAATTGCATGCTGCGATCAACAAGTTAAGTTAAGCTTTTAACAAGTTAAGTTTATAGTATATAGTTTAGTATATAGTTACATCTACTCTCGCGCATGACGTCGCGGAATGGCACGTGTAGTAGTAGTAAATGTAGTGTGGTAGTCATGTAGTAAAGATAATTTATGCATTTTTCGACTATAGTTTTGCACACTAACCGCACGCTCAAACCTGCCTATTCACTACTTATACGCGTCAGAAAATGTGAAATATATGTAGTGAATAGGCAGGTTTAGTATGCAAATCTATAGAAGATAGGTCTAATAATACGTCTGTAGTGATTACAAGACTGGATCGACTAAGACTTTGTTATGATGGAGTACTTAAGATATGGTCCACGGAGTATAATCCCACAATCAATCACAAAAAAACACATTTTATTTTTTCCTACTAAACTCTTAGATTTATGGCACAATGAGATATGACAATATTTAATTACGACAATAGGACCATTCGATTGGCATTTTTTTAGAGAGGTATCGTGAAAAAAATCCAATGCCCGCAAATTTCTGATCCGACCCACTGTCGCAAAGTTAAGATAAATATAGTGGACCTGGCTGTCCCCAATTACGTCAATTTTTAATGTTCTTAAATGATTTCCCGAATCCCGACCAGGTCCAGGATCTAAAAATTATTGTCGTAAGGCAGTCTCTATTTTCTGTCTGTTCCTTGAAGTTTAGGTAAAAAAACTACCTATTCCGATGCCAAGGTCACGTAGTGGACAAAGTTTTTCAAAAAGAAGACACGCTTGATCCCTAAAAAGAAGTGCAAAGTCGCCGTTCTACTTAGATTTCCTTTATTTTTTTCCATCCTCTACGATTTAGATTTTTAGATTTATTTATTTCTATATTAAAATCCATATCGTGGGTTGTAAAGACGTCTACTGTCTACTATGAACCAGTGTTGCCAAGTTGGATTTTTTAGGCTATTTCTAATATTGGGTACTCGAAAGAAAGAAAAGAAGGGTAGTTTCCGAAAAATTTCAATAGTGGACATTTTTTCAGAAAAGCTCCCGAATAGTTGTGAGCATTACTGCGTTCTGGTTTTGAAGGGTACGGGTGCTGCACAGACGTGTAGCATACCATTAGGCGCTCGACTTGTTTGTCTGTCACTTGATGTTAGAAAAAAATTATAGGTATTGAATTTTTAAGGAATTGTGGTTGAATATATTGGCAACACTGATAACTGTCAAAATTATTTATGGACGACAAAATCACCAACGCTGAACTGACAAACAAGCGCTCTAAAAAAAATGAAATTTAAAGGGGTATCCCCAGTGCGGAATCTATATTTATCATTATTGTTTGAAGTTTAACTTACAGTATTTGTGAAGTGAAGCTAGTGAGCAGATAGGAAAATTCTTGAATAAACAACATTGTGCGATATAAATGTGCGACGCATGGTGTTATTTAAGAGGTTTGTTAACATGCTCTTACGAAACGTAAAAACTGTTAAATTTCTATAATTTATTTGTTATATATTTGAGAAGTTTATGAGAAAATGTCGAACCAAACACGCGTAGAAAAACAAGTAGCGATAGAAGGAAGCGAAAAATTCGTTATAGCACCACGAATGACCGTCGTGCCTAAGTTCCTCGGGAAATCTCAACAAAAGATGCCTATTTTCATAACAAAGAATAATAAAATTACTTTAATTGAAGGACAAAAAGCCAGCAAACTGTTTCTTAAAAGCGTACAACCAACAAAGAATGCTTACAAAAACCAATTGGCCTTCAGAGAAGATATCATATATCGTTCTACAGAAGGTGATTTTTTGAGAGGGAATCCCCAACAAAATGTCGTTATAATGAACCGGTTGGACTTAACAAATAACAGCTGTAGGACGATAGCCCAATTTATAAATCAGTCCGACAAGAGCGTTGTATATGAAAAGACATCTGATGCTGTAACGGAACTTATTGGGCAAGATAGTTTTGACACAGTTCTATCAGCACTGGTTTCGGTCATAAACCAAGAGTTGAAAGTAAAGGGAATAATGGGTCTCCTTGTGGAGGACAAACCTGAATCCTTACCTAAAGAAAAACAGAAAACGTTTGCTGAGAAATGCTGCCAAACGGACGTGAACTGTATGGAGCTTATATACAGAATAAAGCAGAAGAAAAGAATTAAAAGGACTCAGTTAATACCTTATGTTGTTAAAGATAGTCCAATGGAGAAAAAAAGAGTTGTCATACACCCTGATAATGCGAAAATAACAGACAACACAGAAGACATGGAAACAATGGAGAAATGTTCAGAAAATCGAGAAAAGGACTTACCAGACATAAGGTCATTTAATGAAGACAGCAATGCTAGCACAAGCACAGTTGGCAACATATCTACATTATCAGGCATTACTACGAATTTTAAGTTTAATAATTTACTTGACAATCCAACAGAAATTTTTAAACAAATTGATCAGTGCACAGCAACGGGTGATAACAAGATAAAACCGGTTCAAACTCAGGAGTCATTACAACAGTCTCAACAGAGTCTACAAAACTCCCGTCTGAATAATTCTGACTCAACAAAATTATCATTAACTCAACAAACAATAGTTGAAAATGCAACAAAGGTGCAACAGTTAAGTCCACAAAGATTAACAACTGTACATCAAAGGGTTCAAGAAAAATTTAACCCAGCGTGTATAACAATGTTAGATGGAACTCAGATTATGGTGCCAGTGAAGCCTGAAGATCATTTTCACATAGCTACACCGGAGATATTAAAAAATGTTACATTGGACGAGAGAAAGAAGTTGCTGTGGTACCAAGCGTACATAGACTGGAAACTCTGTTTACAACGTGATGAAGATGATAACTTGTAAGTATTTTTATATGTACATTAGAATAGCAACAGGTCTGTAGCCTGCCTATATATGTTCATTGGTTTCATTCAGTAATTTTTTGAACTAGGACAGTATTTGTTTCTACATGCGAGTTAAGGCTGCTATTTAAGTATTATCTGATGAATAAGATTAAATCGCTAAATGAGAAGGTCACGACTTCGATTCCCATAGGACCAACTTGGGGAATAACTTTTCAATTTAGTTCAGGTGTGGGTTTTCAATAGTGAATTTTTTACACTAGTACTTATTGTACTGCAGGGTATTCCCTAAGCAAATTAAATACATATATTTAGTTTAGAAATACAAACACATGACAAGATATATAACGGTGACGAGGGGAACAAGTCGTGCGCCGGGTGGTAAGCGACACGCCTGTCCGTAACACAGTGCCACTCAGAGCCTTAGAATACAAAAATCTGAAGGGCATTGCCACTGCGCCCTGAGACATACGTTGGTAAATCTCGTGTACTTGTAATTTCACTACAACAGTAATGCTCACATTACAACTTGGCGGCGGAAATAGGTAAGGTGGCAATACTTCCCTGGACGAACAGTTTCACGAGAGAGCTCTTCTGCCAGAAAAATGGTTTTTATTATACGGTCTTTTGGAAAGTAAGTTAGTTTTACGAGCTTAAAATCGTGTAAATTTGTTTTCTCAAACAAACGCAACATTTCTTGATCTTTAGAAATCACGAATTAGATCTGAAATAATTATAATTGTTGTAAAATAAAACCGTACACTCGGACCACTACTAAGGTACCCCCTTTGAAACAAAAAATAATCATCGAAATCGGTCCACAAATGCCGGAGTTATCGCGTAACATACACACACACGTTATACATTTTTGGAGTCGGTTAAAAATAGTTTAATTTCCAATGTATAGTACTCGCGAAAACTTTAAAACTATGTATTATGGCATCTCCTTTATTAACAACCCTTCTGACGCAGTCGGGTAAAAAGACTCGTGCCTAACAGTGGAACTATTATGTGCCCGTATATGCGACACCCTGATTAACCATTACTGAAACTCCTTGGTTTTGTAATTTTAAGAAAAAAGATAAGCAATTTGTTTCGTCCTTTTGCATTTTACTCACATAAAACTTGAACGTATTTAGGTAAATATACCTGTTAGTTATCGGGGAATCCCCACAAGTTATTGCGGTTAAAGTTAACTTCGCGAAAACGAAAGTCTTTTTTAACCGACTTAAAAAAAGAGGAGGTTCTCAACTCGTATGTTACGCGATAACTTGCGCATTTGTGAATCGATTTTGCGATTCTTTTTTTGTTAGAAATAGGGTACCTCATTATTGACCCCATTTAATTTTGAAGGACATATTCCATCTCTAAGGGTGGGGCGAACTAGGGGATGAATCCGGTTTCGCGCACTTTCCGGTAGTCGATTCCAATAAAATTTGGCAAATAGATTCCACGAATTTTTGATGTCGACTTTTTTTATAAAAAAGTTATTTTACAAGTCGTGCACTTGGTAGTAAGCGACACGCCTGTCCATAGCAGTTGCAGCGTCACTCTGAGCTTTAAATCTCAAAGATCTGAGGGGCACTGCCACTGCTCTCGTCAACCTGAGACATAAGTTGACAAGTCCCATGTGCCTAAAATTTCACTAGCAACGCATAGTACTCACATTACCGCTTGGTAGCAAAACGTCTCAGGACGACCTCTTTCACAAACAACTTTCTGGAATGAACTATATGATCCTAAACACAAGGCCATTTCCATCATCAGGTCAGCTCTAGGCCACCGCAACATTTTATATTCATTGGAATGATATCTATGCGCCAAGTTTTATTGAAATTGTTTAATAGGAAGAACTTCAAAATTTTAATGGGACCAATGAATCACCCTCTTTTTTTTCTTTTTTTATAACCCAAAAAGTATCATCGAAACCGGTTCAAAAATGTCAGTATAGTGGTCTAACATACAGACGAATTGAAAACCTTATCATTTTACGAGAGTCAAAAATCAAGGAATGAAAATAGACACTAAAACGCCGTATCCGTTCTTGTTTCAAACTTACTTTTCATTACTGACTAAGACGAATTAACTGCTTGTTAAGAGTCTATACTACCTTAGTTAGAATTAAAAATTTTCCCGTACTAATACGATTCATTATTGTATACTATACGTGTTCTAATTAGTTGATATAAAAAAAAATCATTTGTATATATGCAATGTACCTATTGAACACAACGGTTTTCTTGTAAAATTTCGAGCTAAGTTTGTGTTTATTTTCTATGGTGAAAATTTTTAGGTATCGTGTTTTCACACCGTATACTAATCAGCGTATATTTTTTCGAAAGTGATTGATTCAACATTCACTCTTATGCGGAACCCACCAAAGCCATTTGTATAGACTCAAGTGTTACGAGACAGGAAGGTTGTTTAAAAACAAAATGTTCGGAGGAAACCCCGTTTGCTTTGTGGTTCCTTATTATATAGTATTGCACATATCCTCACTATTAATACAATAGTGTAAAAAATAAGGAAGCTTTCAGAGTCGAAACCGCTAGATTGTTTTACTTCAGCTACTTTCACAGTCTAATGACATACGGCATTTTGCTTTGGGGTAATGCCGCCGATATCAATAGAATCTTTGTCCTGCAGAAACGTGCAGTTAGGGCAATTTACAATCTAGGCCCCAAAGTATCTTTGAGAGATAAGTTTAAGGAAATTAACATTCTTACGCTAGCCTCACAGTACATTTATGAAAATGTAATTTATGTTAAAAGGAATAGTAAAAAATCATTTAAGGGGCAATGTATACGCTTCTATAACAAGATTCCGGTTGATATACAAAATTTGCCTTTCACGAGGTTTAAAACTATAGTGAAACAAAAACTTTATACTAAAGGTTATTACACAACTTCTGCGCACTTGGATGACAAAAATCCGTGGTAGTAACCCGTTTAGCTTATGGAGGTAGTCTCGATCTCTGATGTTTCAAATAAAAAAGAAATATTGTAAATGTTATTTACAAAGAGCAACCCCTAGAGTTTCTTGCTCATTCTTCTCAGGGGAATCTGCCTTACGAATGAGCGGTAGAGTTTAACCATTGTGACGATTTCAAGTGTAATAATGCTTACCTATGAAATAAAGATTATTTTGAATTTGAATTTGAAGTGTATTAATTCAAAAAGTGTATTTTCTCCGAATCGACGAAAAACGCATCACTCGCTTCCCGTGAAAGATCTGTGCAAATTTATGTATAAGTTTATTTATTTATTTATTTATTTGCAAACAATGTCGGTACAAAAATTACATAGGTAAAAGTACATACATACCCCTTTGGGGTGCAGCAATTAAGTATTATTAAACTTATTAAAATTGTAAAAATAAAAATAATAATAACAATAACATTTAGGAACTAATACATATAGGAACTTAAAATTATCATTAATAAACTTAAGATCATAGTATTACATACACTTAAAATTACTTATCTGAAACTGGACTCTTTTAGCTTATAGGAGAGTTCATGAAGTCTCCCACATTGTAATAACATTTACTTAACAAGAGACCTCAACTTGGTTTTAAACACGTTAACACTCGTTCATTTCCTACTTGACAACTATACTATACTATATTTAATCAGTACTAAAAAAACCGACCCTGAAAGTACGTGGAATTACGTCTATTTGCTAAGTTTTATTGAAATATCCCCTAGTTCGCCACTATACAGGACTTGACACTGGAGATAACAAAAATCGGTTAATAGGAAAATAAACCATTAAAATAATTGCTCCTCAATTAAAGTTAGGCGCTATTTATAAAAATGAATCTTCATGCGTGAACAGCGACCCTTAGAGGTGGATGATGAAGTACCCCCTTTCCAACAAAAAAAAGAATCATGAAAATCGGTTCACAAATACCGAAGTTATCGCGTAACATACATACAAAAAAAAGAACATACAGTCGAATTGAGAACCTCCTCCTTTTTTGAAGTCGGTTAAAAATAAAAGATAAAAATAGTTTCATATTCTTGAATAAGGACTATTTTGACCAGGACTGGCCCACAATAGATATCTTTTAGTTGTTTTTTTTACAATATTCTAACGACTGTTTTATTGACGTGTATAGAATCAAATTTTGCGTTCAACAATGGTATAATATTGAATTTCATATATTTTGAGTTATAACACTATTTTAATATCAGTGCGATATTGTACCTTTCCTCACGAATTGTTTGCGTAACTACGTATATTGTATTTTAAAGACACGTATTATCTTGTTGTGCTTTCAAAAGTAAACATTCACTAACAATGCAATAATTCAAACTCAAACAACCTTTATTTTATACGTGAGGAAATTACACACGTCATCAATGTGACGATTCACATTGATTCAACTCTACTGTTCATTCGTAAGGCACGTTACTCTTGAGGAGAATGAGTAAGAAACTCTAGGGCATAGGCTCACCGCCCACCACGAAAAATAGTAATTGAAAACATGTATTTTTATATTAACTTAACACAAAAAATCACAAGGAAAAAAAATGTAGTGTTATTTAGTTAAATCTGTATAAAGCACAAATTCGATCGTGTATGGAGTACTGCTGCCACCTTTGGGACGGCTCTGCCCATTACCAGTTGGCTGCCTTGGACTCGGTGGAGCGAAAAGCAAAGAGCCTTATTAACAACAATTCTGTTGTGGAGTCGAAGCTACAAAATCTCGACCATCGCAGAAAAGTAGCCTCCTTGTCGGTTTTCTATTGGATACGTTTCGGGGAGTGAGCGCAGGAACTTTCCAATTTAGTTCCGCCCTCACCGTTCCTCCTTCGGTCGACTAGAAGGTCCGGAGCACTCCATTCTTATGTCGTTGATATTCCACCTATTCGCACTAAGCGCTTTGCTTCCTCCTTTCTGATGCGTACGTCAAAGGAATGGAATGCTCTACTAGAATGCGGCGTCTGTATTTCCCGAAAAGTACGAAAAACTGAAACGCCGCCCAATTGGTTCTGAAGCTCTACCCCTTAGGACTCTTCAGCGCCTACTGGAGGGTAGAGACCAGTTTGGACTGCTCTTTACATATAAACATTTGTACACATTATCTTTTCGGTGAAGGAAACCATCTTGATGCAACCTGCAAAGGTTCACAATTCTCAGTAAATGTGTCCTTTAAGTCCTTTAAGAGTCAAAGTCAAATAATAATTTATTCCATAGGTAATATTTTAACTGATTTCAAAGACGGAGGAGGTTCTCATTTCGACTCTGTTTTTTTTTTAATGTATGTTACGCGATAACTCAGTTGCGATTTTGATGATTCTTTTTGAGAGGAAAGAGGTTAGCTCAGCAGTGGTCCCATTCAAATTTGAAGAAAAAATTCCACCTGTAAGAATGGGAAATTAGGGAATGAATCCGTTTTCGCGCACTTTTTTTAAATAAAAAGTTATAACTATTGCATAAACGTTACAGTCTAGTGTTGATATGGTGTATGTGTGAGACATTGTACGCACGGCTTGCACTGCCAGCTCAAATTAAATTTAGTAAACAAGGCCATGAATAGGCGTATCAGATGCTTCCAACTCGGGGCTGTCTGAATATTCTAGCAAGGTGCTACCAATCCGTAGTTACGTCTTGCATGAACTCATTTTATAATTTCTCGCATAATCCATCCATTTTTAACAGATTAAAAAAAAACACGGAAGTGCTCAATTCCACTGTATTTTTTTGGTGTCTGTGTTACGCGATCACTTTGATATTTGTGAACCAAATTCGATGATTATTTGTTTATTGGAAAGCGGGTACCTCAGTGGTCCTATTCAAAGATCGAAGAAACTATTCCACCTGAGAGTGGTAACAGCCACCTTAAACATTTTTTACAGCACTTCCACCTTACCCGCCAAGCACTAATATAAGCATTACTGCGTTTCGGTTTTGAAGGGTTAAGGGTGCTGGTGAAATTACAGGCACATGAGACTTGTCAACTTATGTCTCAGGGTGACGGGCGCAGTGGCAGTGCCCCTCAGATCTTTGCGATTTAAAGCTCTGAGCGGCACTGCAACTGTTATGAATAGGCGTGTCGCATACCACCAGACCCACGTCCCGTCACTTGATCATAAAAAAAATTAATAAAATTTTTATCAAAAAGTTATCATTATTTCCAACGTCTTCATCTCGCTCATTCACATAATATGATTCCCTTATCTCGTTATATTTGTAGTAAATATAAATATTGTTAGTAATTTAATACGACAAATATGTAATTGTAATTATTAACTGTGTGTTCATTTAACCTTGTAACTAAAATAAACATGGTATCTGAACGTTATTTGATTGCGCGATTAAACTAGGGCTGTAATTTTGCTTTTGTTTTGAATCTTCGGGATCCCACGGCTCTCACAACACTTGGCCATGAGGGTAAGCCGAGGGGGTTTTAGTGGGTATTGCTCTCAAATGGGGGTGTTAGTCCCACGTAACCCCTGAACCACCCCGAGCTCAAGGTCTATATATTTAGTTGCCATTTTCGTATAACTATGATCGGTTACCTATCAGTAGTTTTTTAGTTTTCATATCCTCGAAAATAATTTTGAGAGGAAAGTGTTTCTTTCTTTTAAACCTAACCGAACCGAACCTAATCGTGTCTTTGCGATAAACATCCAACATGTGCTGAAAGAACAACGGCTTCGTTATAATTCGGTTTTCGGTGTAATGAAAATTCGAACAAACGTTACTTCGGAAAAAAAAATTCGAGTTTGTGATAGGTTACCACTATGATCATGTGGGTTGACATCATGTAGAGTCTAGACCGACGCGAATGTATTTTTGAAAACAACTTTATGAAATTGTATACGAACAGCATCTATTTATAACATAATAAAAAATCCGCACTCTTGTTTTACAGGCCCATCCACCTGGCGGTAATGAACAACGACACAGACGTTTTGCGAAGACAGTGCCTCGTCCTGAAAAACCGGAATGAGTCCATTGACATCACAGCTGGTAACCTGGTAAGTAAATTTTTATGTCATTGTGTATTCTCGTCGATGACAAAAAGACATAGCCGAGTCGCGATCTTTTACCGAAAGCACGGACAGCACTATTGGAGTTATTCACATCTGATCCCCTCTGCAGGGGATCAAGAATACGTATTAATATTTTATTCCCCTTTGATACCCTGGTGCTTTGAAGCATAGTAGCAGTAGAGGTCCTTGTGAAAGAGTTCGTCCAGGGAAATACTGCCACTTTACCAATTTCTGCCGCCAAGCAGTAATGTGAGCTAAGGGTGCTGGCTACATTACAGGCACGTGGGACTTGTCAACATATGTCGCAGGGTGACAGGCGCAGAAGCAGTGCCTTTCAGGTCTTTGCAATTTAAAGCCCTGAATGGCACAACAACTGTAATAGACAGGCGTGTCGTTTACCACGACTTGTTCGTCCCGACCATCAAGTATGTAACCAGAAATAAGAAACGAAATGACATTTAATTTGTTTGAAAATTATTCTGCCAAATCATCACGGTGACAACTGCGCTCCGATTGCCCGCTAGCCCGAATTCGAAACAATTGACGGGTGTCGTCAACTGTTTCACTTCAAAACGACCAGACTCTTGACCCTGTACACACAGGTCAGTTGTTGGCGCTGTACTTTTTCAGTTTTCTAATTTGTGATGTACTCGATGGTACCGTCACTTGGAATCACAAAAAAATCATTTAAAATTAGTAAAATCGAGGCCCTGTAGTTAGAATCGTTGCAGCAACGATTTCTGCTGTTTGCATTAACATTTAGCTTGCCGTCTGTCATATTAAACATTTTTCACAAACAAACAAATTATTGTTCAACTATTTACCATGGTAGCAACAAATTAGTAATCTATTAAGAACATTGTAATGTTGTACGTAAGTGTGTTGAACATGTTTCAAGGGTCCTGGTGAAATTACAGGCACATGGGACTTGTCAACTTATGTCTCAGGGTGACGGGCGCAGTGGCAGTGCCCCTCAGATCTTTGCAATTTAAAGCTCTGAGTGGCACTCTAACTGTTATGGACAGGCGTGTATCTTACCATCACGCGTACGCCTTGTTCGTCCCGTCACTTGATTTTATAAAACTACACGTTTAAAAAACTAATTGCGCATTTGCTATTATGTTGCTTAAAGTACAAATTATTTACTAAACCTGTGTTATAAATGACTTTTGTTATTTACAACTTTGTCATCAAATTCAGTTAAGAGTGTAAACAACCTCAATTGTATTTGGTCGATTCCGCATAAAGGTGCATTTAGTCGACACGATTTTCGTCGCGCTCACGCCGCGCGGACACCGCGTTGTTGTTGACTGTATCTGACTGTCATGGCAAAGTACGCTCTATTTATTAGTTTTTACGTTTTAACTTAAATGAGCTTCGAACCACAAAGTACATCCAAGCTCACGAAATAAATGTAAGCCATACAAATGTTTCTCCCGGCCCGGGAATTGAACCCGGGACCTGAGTGGCAGACCAGCATAAAATAATTTGGATTAGAAGCGCTTTATCCTCGGCCTTCTCTATTTGGCTTTAACATGCACGAACTAGAAGAGCTTATATAAGGACGATTCGTTTGACGAAGCATCGTGTTATAATGCTCAGTTAGTCTAGACCTACGATTCCCAAAGTGGTCCATATCGACCCCCCAGGGGTCCATTCCAACCAACAAGGGGTCCATGTCCCCCAAGCAAATATTACACAACAAACAAGCCTATTGCCTATTTTTCTTTTATATTATTCATTATACATTTAAATTTCTCAAGAAGACGCACTGTTAAAACCATAGATTTAGTATATAGGTACCCATAGATTGGCAATGCAAGTGAAAGAGCGTTAGTATACACGTATGTTAGAGCGAGATGGGTAGACGAGACCACTTCATTATACGCTATGAGCCTGTATGAACCTAGGGTCAGCTGACAACGAAACAAATTTCGTTTATTTTTGAAAAAATAATTGGTTTTAAAATGTGAATAGTGTTAAACGGACGTTTATTAGTCATGGCAACGTGTTCAGTGCCCGGATGTAACTCATCTAAAAAGGAAAACTCGCAGAATTGTATCAATCTATGGACCAACTTTACACTGGGATCGTACAGTGCCTTACGAGTCCAATATAATAACACCTTCAGGGCCTTGTTGAGGCTCCCCCGTTTCTGCCGTGCATCTCCAATGTTCGCAGATACTGCTGTGGACGATTTCTATGCTATCATGCGTAAAATGTCCACATCAATACTGCCGTCCGTATCAAAAACAACGTAATCGACATTTTTAGCGAAATTGAGTTATTAACATGTCTGGAATCAGCGAAACGGTATCTGACCTCTTGAAAGCGGATTTTTTTATATCTTATTAAGTTTCAGTTGAATTCTTGAGCAAAATTAGTGTAATGGACATTTTGTAAAGAAAAAATATTTTAGGTGGCAATACGTCGAAATTGACCTAAATACAAATGCGTTGTTTATGACTAGGAGGGCAGAATAGTACGAAGAATGAGGGGTAGTAGCAACGAGATCCGGAAGATGATAGCAGACAGGATGGATGCAGCACTGTTCCGGAGGTTCACTGACTACATATATTACGTGTTAGTGAGCCGACCGAGGGGCTGGATTCGCCCGTTTGATATTATATAATTTGTCAGCCTGTTTGACAAATAAATTAGTTTATTATTAATATATACTATAGGCATTATGTAGATGGGCAAGCTCAGTCGTCGACCTTATCGTCACTTATTTCATTAATAAGAAAAATGTATTTGTTAGCCGTACGTTATATTATTTAGTTAAATGGAACGACCGAGATAATAACCGTCGTGTGCGCAATGCGTTTTTTTTATCTCGTTTGTTATATAACTATTTGTTTGGTGATTAGATGGTGCACAATATTAAAGTAGGTGTTCGTGATTGATAACTTCCGCTGGCCGTCCGTCGGTTGATGTGGGCGTTAGAGGTCCCTGGTTCAATTCCCGGTGGTACCGGTTTTGGAAAACGTACGATTCTACAGCCTTATGTAACCATAGATTATTCACAAGTCTATATTTGATTACTGACCTCACTTTTGAACTAATATTTTTCAAATAAGATTGGAATATGTTATTCAAATGAATATTGCTGGAAATAGAGATGATATATCAAGTCGAAGTCTTCAAAATATACATGAAAGTGTTACTTATTCCATTTATTGAGTGATTGCTTTTTGTTTACTTTTCTGGCATAATGGATTAGAACAGACTCTGCCCTGCTGTCTTTTGAACTGCGTAGAGTTAATTGAACGTATGTTTTAAATAATATACGCGTTGATTAGTGTTGTATACGTGACGCCTCGCGTCCTTAAAAAGGATAAACATTGTACCAACCAATCAGTTCATTTACCATCGGGCAATCTATCAATCAAACTAGGTAATTTCCTGTACGATAACTGCAGGGGACTCTACCGTAATAGAATTATTAGTTTTTTATCTTTGATAAGTGGCGTTCTTGACACTTTTATGTCTTGTGCATCAAGTGTGCACTATTAATAAAATAAATAGTGCTTCACTCATGACTGATTACATGAGTAATCAGAATTAATGGAGTTAATCTACCTAAAATATGAAGTTTTCTTGGTACAGACCAGGGGTCGGCAACCTGCGGCTCTTTCGATGTGAAGTTGCAGCTATTTAGTTCCATATGCAAGTGTTCCCTTGCATGAATATAAAAAGTAAAGTAAGAAGACAACTAACAAATGGAAATCTAGAGTCGTGTTTGAAACTTAAAATAATCTTAGTACTGAGTACTAAAAAACCGACCTCAAAAGTAGTTTGCCACTCTTAGAGGTGGAATATTTTCTTCTAATTTAAATGCGACCACATTTGAGGTACCCTCTTTTTGACAAAAGAAGAATCATCAAAATCTGTCCACGAATGCCGAGTTATACAGTCGAATTGAGAACATTCTCCTTGTTTTGAAGTCGGTAACAACTAGTTATGAGCCAAATTTATCCAAACTTTCAAAAGGCCTGCAAAACCAATGCTCAATTGATTTACTCATTGACTTACAATTATATGGACGTCGGGTCCGCGCTAAAA
>NW_020655703.1:0-11650 GCF_003589595.1 Hyposmocoma kahamanoa | reverse complement strand
AACATTTTTGGTTTTGACTCATTGTCTTGGTTAACTTACTAAGTTTAACAGGCTATGTATTACTAAAAGCTCTTATCGACTAAGTATCAAGTTACCGAAATTACCAAGTTTTAGTTGCTATCTAAAACAATAAAACTAGGTACATTTGTGAGAATTCGTTGAAATAAGTTTACGCCCATGTTCCTGTTATTCTCTTTATCATGTTACTTTCGTAGCAGCCTACGCATTCACGTAGGCGTAGCTACGTTCGTAGTACTGTGCGTGGGCAGATAGAATTTTCCTCTTGGATAATTTTGTCTACGCTTTTATATTGTTTTAACAATGACAGATGGTAAATAATATAATAAAATTTTATAGAATAGGTACACTTATTTACTGCCCTACGTCTGTTTTGTACTCCAAGTAGCAAGTTGTACCAAAATACTCGTCTATCTAGACCCCAAAGACCAATATACAGTCATCATAATAAATGGGCAATCTGCCAATAAGCGTTTATCATTGCACCTGTCTATTACCCCCACTGCCTTCAGCCTCCTTCTCTCCCCCGAACGTCTTTGAGTGATCATATATCACTGCCTTCAATAAGGTGCCAACAGGCAGGGAGATGTTAGAAAAACATATTTAGAGGTGGTATTTGTGATGATTTGCAACATTTAGTGGTAAAATCCCAAAAATAATGCAGTGTTTTTTTTTTGAAAAATCGGGTCGGTTATTTTACTTTTTCATTTTAGTTCTAATTTGAAAATAATTAATTAATTATTATATAATTAATATTATTAATTAAATAACTAATTTGAAGATATTTGAATGATAAGGATGGAAGTAAATTTATTTGCTACTCCTCGCACTCAGTGACGATTAAAAAATGCAAAATAGCCGTGATTGCGTTGAATATTTTTTTCATGCAGTGAATTTTGTCGATTGTTCGATACTCGACTGTCACCTACACGTTCTGTTACACCCCGTATGTGAAAAGGATAAAGCAGGCCAGTAAAGAAAAACAAAAAAATAACATACTCTTTTGGTGACCGTGAGTGAAGCTATAGCGTTGAGTACGACGCTTTGCACTTCAGTGGGCGCCCTTAATAGACGGATCATGGCTTTGGCGACTGGAGGAAGTTCTTGCACTGTAACAACACAAACATGATTTTCGATCACTTCATCTTTAACTGTATAATGGAAGTGAGGAAAAATGCCGAAATGGAGACAAGTCTTTCTAATGAGCATTTCACTATAAAAATACACAATACGACGCCACCATATTACTAATAGCTCTATTATCTCGCTCTAGTAACGGCCTTTTGTCAAAGTCGAGTGTCGATTTGTGACGACTTTTTTTTTGGAACAAAAGTTGGACTACAGCTATACCGACTTCACATAGTTCTTGCTTTGGAGCAGAAGTTTGGCAGCTTTAAGCAACAGTTTGTACTCAAGGTTAAGACTTACGTCACTGCGTCGAATGCTTTTTGTAGCAAAGACTTGGTAGTTCTAAGCAAAAGTCTGTAGTCAGAGTGGAGGCTTTGTGACTAAAAGAAGTGTACCTTAGTGTGAAATTTTAATCTAGGTTAGATTAAGGTTCGACAGCGATACAACAGTTGAACTACAGCTGTACAGACTCCACATAGTTTTCACTTTGGAGCAAATGCTTGGCGATTCCAAGCAACAACCTGTAGTCAAGGTCGAGACTTTGAGACTCCGCCGAATGCTTTTGGGGATAAAAACGATACCTAAATTTTAACTTACCAGGTCCACAGTGATAGAACAGCTGTGCTACAGCCATGACAACTCCTGAGTTCCTGCTCTGCAGCAAAGGTTTGGCCGCTCTAAGCAATAGTCTGTGGTCAGGGTCCAGACTTGGAGAGTGAGAAGATTGTTTCTTGGGACCACTGCCTTCGGAGTCTGAGTCATAGAACGGTTTGTCAGATTCGCTGTCTGTTGAATAGGCCTAAAAGGTAAAAACATTGACTATGAATAAACAAGACCATGCAATGCAGATATCTTAATATACCCATTTACCTAAATAAAGGGATTTTAAGACGCACATCAATAAAGCTATGAGGCAGTGTTGTTATGCGAAATGCTTTTGTGGCTGCCTCATTTCTGCAGTGCATCGGGGATGTTATGGAAGCAATCCATGCGCGCTTCAGCGAGGAATTGCAGCTGGGTAGTTCGCACTAATACCGTAATCCGGTGGAGAACTCATCGCCCATTAAAATATCAATTATTAAAACGTGCGAGAGTCTATTTGAGTCGGCCCATGGGACAAAGGCTAGTGGTGCCAGGTATAACTTAAAGTCAAGAATTAATGAGAGTCTGCATAGGAAGGAACGTCGGAGTTTAAGAAACATTTTGGGTTGCCCAGACAGAAGAGTGAATTGAAATGATAATCATGGCTACAGATTCACCGCAGCCTTAACTTTTAATGTATTCTAATTACTATTAATATTTAATAATAAACACTCAGAAAAAATTCCTTCGATCCGGTCGGATTCGAACCGACGTCTTCTTGCATACCGTGCCAGACGCTATACCAACTAAGCCACGGAACGAACCAACGGACCTTACGAATTTATCCATGTGCTTGCGTCGTGTCTTTGTACTTGGTCTTTCAACGACTTTTTAGTCGTAGCGCCATCTATGAGAAATCTATGACAGATTTATCACCCAGTTAGTACCTTTACAGCTACCAGTCCTGGCGAGAGATGTCGCTATTCACTGTATTAATTAATTTTTTATTGAATTGATATTCAATTATTTTTTGTGAAATTACTCCACTAGTTTGTTATAATTATTAATACAAAGATCGAACACTCAGAAAAAACACTCAGAAAAAATTCCTTCGATCCGGTCGGATTCGAACCGACGTCTTCTTGCATACCGTGCGTGTTATAATTATTAATACAAAGATCGACAAAAGAATCGGAACGAACCAGCGGACCTCACGAATTTTTCTATGTGCTTGTCGTCGGATCTTTTGGATTTGGTTTTCAACGACTTTTAGCCGGCTACATTTTTTTTCTACGGCTAAAAAGTCGTACATATTTAATGATATTTAGAATAAAAAAAATTACTTTATTTTCCATGTTTTTCCATATTTCCAGGTTTAGGCCATATTTCTGCACGAAACTTTCAATTATCCATATTTTCAATATTACGTGATATTTTATTTAAATGTAAGGATGTCTCTTCACCATGACATTCAACCATTTTTTGTAAAATCACTTCACCAGTTTGTTAAAATTCGATAATCCTTTCTTCACTCAGCTTCTTGATAACTATGAAATTAATAACACTTACCTCATTATTGGGATCTGGGAAGCAGGTTTTAGCGTAAACAGTAAGTACGTTAAGGAGGGCCAATTGTCCCCATTCATCGACATCTGCTAACAGGGAACATAATTTCCTAAAACAACAAAATCTGTAAACCTTATGTAGAAGTTTCATTTACGACGAATTTGGAAAATAAAATTGTCTTAATTGTTCCGAAGTCCAGGGAAGTACCCCGAAGTTAATTTTTGTTCTGGTACTAATTGTGCTCATGGAATAGTTTGAGACCAGGTGACCGGTGTGGTTCCCTAGCACGTCATTATTTCGCCTAACGGTATAACAAGAAGTTCAACACATTAGCAGCAGTAGAGCTCCTTGTGAAAGAGGTCGTCCAGGCAGTACTTACTGCCATCTTACCTATTTCTGCCGCCAAGCGGTAATGTTTGCATTACTGTGTTCCGTTTTCGAAGGGTAAGGGTGCTTGTGAAATTACAGGCACATGGGACTTGTCGAGTTATGTCAGATCTTTGCGTTTAAAGCTCTCAGTGGCACTGCAACTGGTATGTACAGGCGTGTCGCTTACCATCAAGCGCGTGACTTGTTCGTTCTCTTTCGTCCTCGTATCATAATATCGTATATATAAGTTACCAAAGAATATTCTTAGATTTTATTTTTAAATAGGCACTTGATCATCGCCCCTTAATCTACGGGGAGAGTCCATGTTTGTACGAGAAGTCCTCAGAGGAACTGCTCGTAATGGTGTCACCGCCACTTTACCACCAACGCGCTTCCCATCAGAGGGTCCTATCTCTTCCTCCTTTCCATAAACGCTCTGTGTATTATATTTTGCCACATGTTAACATTATGCAAAAGCGATAAAGTATTGATTTCACGGATTATATCAAAAAATCAAGTAACCAAGCCTCGCAAAGTGGTCAGAGGACCACTCACCCAATTTTACATTAAAAAAAGTAAATTTATATAATAAATACCTGTAACTCCTATGTATAAGAGTCATCCGATCAGGGCAGACTTCAGAAAATGCCATAGCTGCCGAGCCAACTACCAGAGGTGCTTTGTCTGATAATAACTTGTCTATTATTGACACTAGTTCTTCTTTTTGTTCTGGGTCCAAGCTGTAATAAGGTTTAAAATAACTTGAATCTATAGAAGCTGAATAAATTATAGAAACTGGATAAAAAACAGCTATAGCTACCGGAAAACGGTCTTAGAAGACTGTCCATCATTTTGAGTAAAATCATGGTTTATACTATTACGTTTTTGTGTAAAAAAACTAGTGTCTGAGCCGAACATAATCGGAGAAATAAAACCTGCTCGACTTCGCTGGCTAGGACATGTGGGAAGAATGGGAGAGGGTCGAGCTGCCAAAATGAATAACATTTCTCTGATACCTGTAAAGCTTGGGAATAGCATGGGCAGCAGTCTTTCTAACGTAAGGACTCATGTCACTGGCCGAGTCGCGGATGGCCAGCATGACGATGGGCACGATCATCGGCACCCTGATGGAGGAGAGCACGCGGAGCGCCGACGCGCGGATCAGCTGGTTGGGGTCCTGTGGAACGTGGAAAGCTAATGTTAAGTAATGTATTGCATGTTTGTAGCCTTCGTTAGCCCAGTTTGTTATGCTTATCATATTTGCGTATGTATATGACAGCTACACAAGTTGGAAAGAAGGTTGGCGAAAGCTGTCCCAATAACGACGAAGAGCCGTTCATGGGCTTTGCTAGTATAATTTTGCGTTTTACATTATGCCTACTTATCAATATGTTTTTGTATATTTTTAGAAGTCGAGAATAAAAAAATTATAAAACATTGTATTTTAGAATAAATGCAAAAACACAACGCAATTGACTCCGTTCGACCATAAATTAGGTAACGTTCTTGTACGTTTCGTTTTAAGTATGATTGAATGTTTACCTACCTGAAGTATTGATTATTTTATAGTACACACATAAAACTATAAAATATCCATTGACTTACAAATAAATGGACGACGGGTCTAATACAAAAACCACGAAAAAAATGTCCCAGGTCAACCTATTTAAACGTAGTGACATGTAAAGGAGTATCAAAAAGCTAAAACGTTGAATTTAAATTGTAATGTCATCGCAGTACTGTCTAATTTTGCTTGCTTCGCTGTCAGTCGAACAAACGAAGACTAAAGCGTGAATGACGCTCTGTATACGATTTTAACGCCCTATAAGTTCGGACACTTTTTAGCGCGGACTCGACGTCCATATAATTGTAAGTCAATGAAAATATCTAATGAAATAATCAATTAAACAGTAATGAATAAAGCAAAAAAAAAACACAATGTGACAAAAATATTTAGGCCATAGTTTAAAGAGAGACAATGAAAGTTGCAAAGGAACGTTTTGACGAGAGACCTCTGGCCAATGTTAATGTCACGTTGATATTGAAAACAGTGTGACCATTTGTGGCAGATTTCTGCAGAACATGATAAGTTACATTAGATGTGGCAGTTTGGCGGATTTGGGACTATTCGGGAAGTTCTTTATTATTTTTGAGAACAAAACTGAAAACTTGTTGGTTTCTGCTATTACCAACAAACACCTGAAGCGACATACAGGACAATGTTATAAATATAATCTATATCAACTTTATAACCCCAGCTTCCACAGGCTGTACTCAATTAGCTTTTTTAATGCTTTGATAATGAAGCACAAGCATTGATAGGTCTCCTAAATGCACGTCGTCAAAAACATTGGGCACAAAATGCACGGGATGTCGCCATCCTTCTTTGAAATGGGTCAGCAAGCCCAGTTACCTTAACCGTCATAGTTACAAGAAAAGATATTTGGATTGGCATTCACAGATTTTGAAAAAATGGTACAGATAGCAAGTAAAAGGCAACTTTCACGAAACTTTTTTTCATACAATCTTATTTCTAGTAAGGACTAAAAGTTTCTACAATTTAGTAAACATAGAGCAGTAGAGCTTCTAGTGAATCCGTCTAGGGAACTACCACTGTGCCTAATTCAGCCGCCAAGCAGTAATATTAGCATTACTGCTTTCCGGTTTTGAACGGTAAGGGTACTGGTGAAAATACAGGCACACGAGACTTGTCAACTTATGTGTCAGGGTTACGGGCATAGTGGCAGAGCCGCTAAAATTTTTTTTTGCGATTTAAGGCTCTGACAGGCACTGCAACTGCTATGGACAGGCGTGTCGCTTACTACCAGGCGCACGACTTGTCCGTCCTGTCACTGAGTGTTATAAAAAGACTAACAATTTTAGTATCAAGAAACTTGCACAATTAAGAACATGCACAAACCTTGGAAAAAGTGTGCAGTCCTCCACCAGCATTGGGCCAGTGTGGCGGACTGACCTAACCCTCCCCTTAATCCATCCATTCATCTATCCATCCATCAATCAGTGATGATTATGATAAGTAGAGAAGTAATAGTTCTTAAAATAATAATTAATAAAAACCTTCAAAGCTCTCTGAAAAGTGCTGATGGAAAGCAGTGCCAAGTCCTGCTGCTCCTCTGCGTACCTCACCAGGTACACATACACCAGCTTTTTCACCTCTATATTCTTTGACACCACATTTTTCACCACTGCGGGGAATCTGTAAAAAGTAAAATATCACTTTAAGGATATTTTAATAAAATTATAAAATTCACTCAAACATATGTAAGACAGCGTTTTTCTAACTTTCACAAAATACAAAATTGAAAGGAAAACAAAACCATATTTATTTTATTCAAAGTTTGTTTCTAGTTTAATAGTTCAGTTAATAGTTTCCTTTGGGCAGCTATCACAGTTTTCATTTATAGGTACACTTACGGAGTGTGAGGTTGTTGCACTTTTAAGTGTGATGTGGCTAGACAGTTTGTTTTAACAGATTGACTCAGACCACCCTTGGGTAGAGTTGATACACCATTAGGTCTTCACAAACAACTCAACATTTCAGCCTGAGTCTTATTGGCCAGTGTACAAAGAGATAAACACTGCCCGACCATATATTTTTTGTGGTGGTTCATTTAAAACTTTAAAGTTCCAGGTGACCAACTAAAAAACAGGACATCCTTAAGCTGCGAGGTTGCTTCCTAACTGATTTAACAACTTCTAGAATTCCTGAAGGAGTTTGTACGATGTCATATACCAATATAGTGTTGACTTCGAGAATAGGTCCTTGTCACCTCATTATTAATTTGGTACAGGGTATTTTGGGCACTTCAATTCTGAATACCTAGCTGAATAAGCTATGTGATTTTAATGTCGCATTCAAATCAGGCATTTGTAGAAGTCTGTGGCAGGGCAACCGCGCCACTAACATACAATATCTAATCTGCACATGGCGCGACTTTGACGATGCAGTTGGTCGTCTAAATATTAATAATAATAATAATAATAAGGCAGACACTCAACATAGCCCCGCACTATGGAAACCCTGGGTCGCGGGTGCCATGGGCACACACATAGACAACCACAAATTACTCCCAAACTCACGAGAGAAATAAATGTAGGCCATACAAATATTTCTCCCGATACGGGAATCGAACCTGGGACCTTAGCGTGGCAGTTCGGTATGGTAACTGTTCAGTCATGGAGGCAGTCATAATAATTATTACAACTGCCAGTATGACAATAATATATTGTATAATAATAATTTATTTTTTCCACAAACATAATTGTTATACTAGAATCAAAATATAACATATATAGTCAGAGATATTACATTATGTTTGCAAGAGACTGGTACTTAAAGTAAGCAGAAGCTTGTAATATAGGAAACCAGGTCCCTGGCCTCGGATATTGATTCTTCAATAAAACATTGGAGAAGTTAATGACCAAAAATACAAATTAATTTTATGTTATTTATGAGATAAACACAAACAGTTACATACTAAACAAATAACAAACATTGAACAAGCAAGATTAAATAAATATGAACCAACAACGTGTTCCACAAATGTGCGACAATTAAGGCATACTATGAAATTTCGTATGGGGAGAAATTAAATAAAATAAATAGAAAAAAAAATTATATGTTATATAGCCACATACTTACATTATGTTCATATATACACATATATACATAACAATACATATCAAATCAGTTATGATAATAATTATAGATACCATAGAAATCAGAACGAGCCACTATTCACTATGACAGATACTTCACGATTATACCTGTACAGAGAGGTACTAAATGTATCCACATCCGGGAAACAATAATTATAATTGCAACACATCCTAAAAACTGGAGAGTGTTTGCCCGATATTGGTACGACAAAATGGCCGTGACAAAAGTACTTTATATCTATATTTAGGTGTACAAACGGGTACCTCAGAACAATCAATATGATTATTTATGATTTTATAGAGAAATGTGCTTAATGATTAGGTTAAGCCAAAGACTCATTTTTATATCTGACATCCACTAACTAAAACACGGCTGTGACAAATGGTCCAATATCCATTTTAAATAGCAAAAGATAGAGGACTAAATTCTCTTTTATAAACAGTTCAAATTAGTTAACATGTTTGACTTATCGGAACTTACCCTAATGATAGCATGGCATCGCTGAAATATCATTCAATAATTTCAATATTCTAAAACTGGATTATGGTTTTTTATGATATCTCTAAAAAATATTTTGTCACTTAGCTGCATTTTAGTCAGCGGATGGCAGATTTATTAACAAATAACAAAGTTACTAAATACAAAAGAAAAATTAGTTAAAAATAAAACTGTATAGTGTTGTGTGTGCATGCGCATACATTTGTGTGTGTGCTAGTGTGTGGATGGGTGTGAGTGAGTGCATGTGTGTGTGTGTAAACCGTAGCACCACTGCAGTGCTTCTATAACCAATCTATAAGCTTCTAATTTGAATGCCCTAATGAAATCTTTTAATTAACTTTCACAAATATATTCAATGGCAAAAGCAGGATCTTTTATTGCAGAAACTAGCCACTCCATACCATATTCCACAGCTACACCTGTACAGTTCAAGTTCAAAGAACACTTACAAGTCAGATGCATCTCTTCCTTTAGCAATCATGCCAATGATTCTCTTCATAGCCTCCAACTTAAGTGAGTCTTTCGATCCATCCAGCATCAGTTTTAGGTCTTCATTTCTAAAATGGTTCAATGAATACATGGTTATTACCAACATCAAACTAAAAACTAGAAACTAAATGTACTAAGAATTTAGCTATAAAATCGCGAACCACCTCACATTACTGATAACCGATTTATTAAAATTAAATGGATAAGTAATTTAGGGAAGAAGAATGTGATGCATACTCTTACATTCACGCTAGGGTGTTTCACCCTATTTCAATCCCAAAAAAGTTGGAAAAAGTATCAATATGAGTAAGTATCTCTGCTGTTGGTGTACTCACTTGAGTAGTGTAGCATGACGATTTGAGCACAATTTATTTGAGTGGGTATCAATACCTTGGTGCTATTGGAACAACAAAGGAAGGGATAATCAATTACCTAATCAATACAGATTCGAAAATCACCCCAATTGCATCGCTATTAACAGCAGCCAATGACACAATACTTTTCCTAACTTGAATTTCTCGAGTTCTACTAGTAAATAGAGCAAATATTTTGGTATAGTTTCAAAGTCAAAGATGAACCACAAAAAGACTAAGTACTTGATAAATAATCAAAATATGTATATTCCATAGCATTTAATCGTAAATACAATGGTTTTCATATAGATCAAATGAATATTTACCTTTTGTAATCGGTCTGAAAAAATGCCCCAGATGCAGGGTCGTTGGCCGGGTATTCCACTTCACCGGTTGCCACCATCGTATTATTATACGACGCAGTGTTCGCCATTATCACTAATTTATACTTTAAATTGCACAATCAACACTTTTTCTCATTTAAAATTTGAAAACATTCAAGAGAAATCGCACAAATTCTACAACTCTTGTTGACGTTGGACATGAAATGTCAAAAATTGCGTTTAGTTGCGGTTGATAGCAGTGAGTGACAGTTTTTTGCGTTTAGTTGAGTCTAAACGATACATTGCTTTATAAGCGGAGAGAGTGGGAAAATTAACTATATGAAAAAAATATTCCACACAGGAACAGCTATTTTGCACTATTTAACCTTCACTGGGTTGGCGGAGTAGCAAATTAAATTACTTCCACTTTCATTAACATGGACTTCTGCAAAGTAACGTTTGAGTCTATTAATTTGTTAATAAACAATTCATGGAATCAGGTTTGCAAAAATCCATGCCTAAAAGGGGTAATTCATTATCCTGCATTACAGTCCGCCTTGCCGTCGGCCGCGCAATGCAGGATTATGAATGTAGTAACAGCGTGCAAGCCTTCCTGCAATGCGTCCTGCGAGATTCCATTGGACCATACGCAGGATAGTGTGTAAGCAGTTTTGTGCCTGCGCGGCGGACTCCATGCAGGTAGTGAATGGGCCGTTTATTTCTTAATTAAAAAATGTAAAATGCATGAAATTAAAACAATTAACACAATAGCAGCTATTTGCGATTTAACATTCACTGAGTTCGCGTAGTTAGTAGCAAATTAATTTATTTTCTTTTTTTATCAGGATTGATAGAATTTCCTTTAATCTATTACTTTCAACCAAGGTCTAAGTTTTTTTTTTTTTTTTTTTTAATATATAATAGACACACGCTTGTACAAGTTATTGTCTAATGGGCGTTAGCTCGTCACAGTGCAGAACTTGATTATGAATTAAATTAAATCACTAATTGACTGTCGTCCATTTTCTATATTGCCAATTCGAAGGCGTATTACGTTCGCTCTGTATGAGGTCGCCACCGGCTCGTATTTCGCCTCCGCCCACTCGCCATCACAGCCCATTCGTTATCACTGGCAGTATGTGTCTGTAATTTTACCAGCACCCTTACTCGTCAAATTCGGAACACAGTAAGGGCGCATTTATTCGATACGAATTTCATCGCCCTCACCCCGCATTTTATTGAGAGGAATTTAAATGTTGTTGCTTAATAAATAGAATTTAGATTCGCCATTAATGTGCATGATGGCGTGGTAACTGGGCGGCAGCCGCGTGAAAACTTTCTTCTCGTGTAACTGGGCGCTAACGCTGACATTACTGCTTGGCGGCAGAAATAGGTAAGGTGGCACACAAGGTGACCTAAAAAATATTGTCGTAAGACAGTTTCCATTTTCTGTCTATGTTCCTCGAAGTTTGGGTAAAAAATCTCTACCTATTCCGATCCCTGTTAATTAATTATAATAGAGCTACATCGGTGTGCATAATAATCTGGTCACGTGTCGTCATTGAACTCATTAACAAGTGTTTGGATTCATTGGCGTGGTGTCGATTTCTGCTGCCAGCTATTTTTAACCGACTTGAAAAAAG
>NW_020655702.1:9831-15877 GCF_003589595.1 Hyposmocoma kahamanoa | reverse complement strand
GACTTGGCAATCTCTACTTCAGGAACTTGCTCAGAAAGACCTTCACTTTCATTCCTCTTACTATTTACTTCAAGTGGGTATAAGTGACCTACCGAGCGAGTGTACTCTGAATTGCCTACTTTTACTTTTGCTATTCGACACTCCCCATCAGCTCCACGAGTCAATGAAATTATTTTTCCTACCTTCCACTTATTTCTGTTCTTGACATCACTTTTGATTTGAACTACGTCACCGACCTCTGGCATATTACTATTTGTTACTCTGGGCTGCTTTGGACTGTAATTGTATTTTTCTCTAAGACTGAATAAATATTGAGTGGTAAACATTTTTCTAAATTCTGCCACGATCTTGTGTCCTCTTATCCAACCTTCTATTAGGGCTTGTTTTGTCGATGTACTTCCAGATGGTATATTTTCATTTAACGGTTCCAGAGCAATGCATTTCCCCAATGAAAGAAAATCGGCTGGTTTCAATATTTGTTCAGGCTCCGAGCCAACACATGTCAGGGGTCGACTATTCAAAACAGACTCTATTTCTTTGACCACAGTAAGTAACTGTGTTTCCCTTAAGAGATGTTTATCCAGGGTCCTCTTCATACAATGTTTGACAAGTCCAACCATCCTTTCATAAAAACCCCCATGCCAAGGTGCTAGTTGCGGTATAAACTTCCACTTGATTGTATCTGAGACAACTTCTGCGGTCAGTTTAAAAAGGGTTGCATTGTCTGTCATGATTACCACAGGTTTTCCCCGATTCGCAACAAAGCGTCTTAAACCTAGTAGACACTCGTCGGCAGTTAAATCTTTCACTATTTCCATATGGATGGCTCTCACAGCTAAGCAGGTAAGTAAACATACCCATCTCTTTTCCTTGCCTATTTCTCCAATGATGTAAAGTGGACCAAAATAATCCATACCGGTGTAGGTAAAAGGGGCACTTAAATTAACTCGTTCTGCTGGCAAATCTGAGGTTGGCGGTAGCTTATAGGGACCCCCTCCATGCTTCATGCAATTCTCACAGTGTCTTAATATCTTTTGTACTTGCGCTCTTCCTTGAGGTATCCAAAACTTCTCTCTTATCAAGCTTAACGTATGCGACACGCCCACATGATAGTTTTTCTCATGGATTTCTTGTATCAATTTGCTTGTGTACTCACTATCTCTAGGGATGAGAGCAGGATGTTTGGTATCGTAAGACCAGTTGGTGTTAGCCATCCGTCCACGGCATCTCAACACACCGTCCACATCAAGATACAAACCTAAATTTCTGGTGAGATGCGTTACTTTACCTTCAACTTCATTAGGAAAATATTTTCTTTGCAGTGCCTTCACATTTTTCACCTCCCGAGTATTCTCCAGCTGGTAACAACCTTGTTTTGGTGAGCTACACCCAGTGAGTTCATTTATATCCTCTTCGTCATTAGTCATCATTGTTATATCTGGACATAGTCCGTCCAGACTCTCCCCCAACACACAAGACGATTCCTCACTTCCAAGATACATACTTTGTGGCCATTCACTTTTGTCCTTAAGTAGAAATGATGGACCTTGGAACCACAAGTGATTTTTCTCTGTCCAAAGGTCAGGTCGTGTTGCTACATCAGCAGGATTACTGTCTGTGTTGATGTAGCAAGGCTGGATTTCTTTGTTTTGCCTGATTGTATTGATTCTTCTTGAAACAAATGGTGGTAATAATTTATTTGATTTCATCCAACCCAAAACGATCATACTGTCTGTCCACAAGTATTGATGTTCAATTGTTAGTCCAATCACATTTTTGACATACAAAATTAGTTTACTTCCAATATAGTATCCGAGTAATTCCAATTTTGGAATTTTCAAGCTATCTTTGTCTTGTTTTGGTGTAATTTTAGACTTGGATATTAAGAAGGCTACCTTGGTATCCACTCCATTACTTGAACGTAAGTAGAGAACTGCAGCATAGGCATCTTTTGATGCATCTGTAAAACAGTGTAATTCATATGTGACTGTTTTTTCTTCTGGTGCAATACACGCAAATCGTGGTATAGCTACATTTCGAACCATCCTTAAACTGTCAGCCACTTCATCCCATTTCTGTTTTAACTCCTCAGGTAGTAGTGTGTCCCATTTGAGTTTATTTTCCCACAGCTGTTGGAGTAACAATTTAGCAGGTAATATTAAGGGTGAACAAAATCCACAAGGATCATATACTGAAGCTATAGTGCTAAGTACTTCTCTTTTACATTGAATTTGTTTAGTATTTTGTTCATCCAGTAAATTCTCTCTTATTTTTAGACGCAAAGTGTCTTTTTTAGTGTCCCACACTAAACCCAACATCTTGGTTTCTGCAGAAGTCTTTGCTCTGTACTCTTGTGGAATTGTCTTAAGGAAATCAGGACTGTTAGAGTTCCATTCACGGATATTCATTGACAAATCTTGGAAAACTCTCCTTGTGTCCTTGTAGAACTTTTGCGCTTCTTCTACTGTTTTTGATCCTGTCACAAGGTTATCTACGTAGCATTTATCGGCAATCTTTGACAATAAGTCTGGGTAGTTTTGTGAAATATGGTAGTTTATTGTAGCAGTTAGTATGAATGGACTTGAAATAATCCCAAAAGGCACTCTACAAAATCGCAGGTGTAGTAAATTTTCTTTAGAGATTGGTTGATTTACATGTTTAAGCCATAGAAATCTTGTGACATCTCTGTCTTCTATTTGGAGACCTATCTGAAGAAAGGCCTTTTCTACATCAGCTGTAATAGCAATTTTATAAGTACGAAATTGTAGCAGAATTGCGAGTAAGTCTCCAATCAAAGAAGGTCCTCTATACATGCACTCGTTCAAACTTTTATGATTTTTTAGTTTCCCTGAAGCATCATACACCAACCTTCCTTTTTTCCCTTCTTGCTTGACTATATGATGGGGTAGATAGTGCAAAGGTGGAATTCTTTGTCTTGTAGCATCATCCTCAGGTTCGACTAATTCTATAGTGCCACTTTGCAGTTGTGCTTTGAGAATTTGTTCATATTCTTCCAAAGTATTTTTATCAATTCGTTGTAGCAGCCCCTTCAACCTTCCATATGCTAGTCCAAAATTAGTAGGTATTTCTGGTGGGTACTGAATCCAAGGCCACTTAATCATGTATCTTTGATTTACATACTTGACATTGTTGTTGAAGTGTTTTACTGCTTCATCTTCTCTTGTAGCCTTAGGAGAATCTAAGATCCCTATGCTTTCTAGTGACCACAAAAATGTCAAATCTATATTTCTGAGAGGAAGGTCAGGCTCTGTGTAGTACATACATTCTGGGCCATGGCATTGACAATAAGTAATTATTGATAATATATTTTGATCATCTGAATCAAGTTTGCCACTTAATATCCAACCAAATTCAGTATTGATTAAAAACAAATTGTCACACAATTTCTTACTTTCTGATTTAAAGAATGAAAAGTAATAATCATTTCCAATTAAGATATCTATTTTCTCTCCCGCAGAGCCATCATCAGCTAATAAATCAACACATATTTTCTTATCTACTTTTGGCACTGATATTCTGTTTGTGATGTGAGGTACTACATTTGCTCGTATCTTTCTTGTAGTTTCTCGCCCAGTCTTTAATTCAATTTTAACAGAAGGACTTTCAGTTTGTGTAGGTGATTCTGACCCAAAGGTAAATATTATTAGTTGGTCTACTTTATCAATAACTAACTTTAGTTCATCTGCTAATTGCTGTGTGATGTAACTTCGTTGGCTGCCACTATCTAATAGTAGCCTACATTTTCTTTCCTCATTCTGACTCTTTATAGTCACCACTGCCGTCTGCAAAAATGAACTTTGGTTAAACATAGAACAGCAATTTGTTTCTAATTTGTAGTCGGATAATTCCTTACTCCTTACGGCAAACTTCTTTGGGCACAAGGCTCTATTGTGTGTACCCTTGCAATGATAACATGGTTTCTTCATATTGCAATCTTTTATGAAATGTCCTATCTTAAAGCAAAGGTGACATCTTGGTCCTAGTTTCTTTCTTCGGGCACTCATAGTAGAAAATTTTGAACAGGTGTCATTATAATGCGGGCCCTCACAAAACACACATTGTCCTTTCCATCGTTTTGAAATTGTATCTTGCTTTCTAAACTTGGAGGGTAGTCTGCGCTTCTGTATGGTGTTACTTTCTCTAGATGGCCTACCACATTTTACAAATGCTTTCCTTTTCTCTTCTTTAATAAATAAAGCATCAGTTGTTGTTATGTCTATGTCTGCCGTTTTCGTCGGTTCACTGTGAAGGGGGAATATCTTCTGTGACAGCTCCATAGCTGTGATTATTATTTCTAATTGGTCCCGGATGATCTTTACCGAATCAGCTCCTTTTAATGCCATATTTAATTCATAGATTATTTTCTGTGGGAACTTGCTCAATATTGTAACTCTAAGTTGGTTGTTATTAATATCTTCTCCGAGAGATTCCAGGATCCGTAAATTCTTGTCAATGTTATTCAAAACCTTTCTACATTCAGTAGCTGATGAACCAGCCATTGTAACTTTCTGGAGTTCTTCATAATGGGAGTCTATTAACATATTTTTATGTCCAAACCTTTTCTTTAGGTTTCAATGACTATTTTATAATTCTGGTTTGTTATGCCTATACCTTCTACAGCTTCTCTTGCTGTACCTTCGAGTGATGCTAACAAGTATGACAGTTTATCAACATCAGGTAATGACTTGTTATGTATACCAGCCTCAAATTGATCCCAGAAATCATGCCAGCCTAAAATGTTTCCATTGAATTTAAGAAGACTGAGCTTAGGAAGTTTAGTCTGTTGGGTTGTTTCTGGTTTCTGAGAATCGATATGATTTAGAATTGAATTAAGTGCAATTATCTTATCCTCCGCTTCTAACTGCAACACTGTGCATCGTCTCACAATATCTTGGTTAATCTCAGTACTTTTTTCAATGTAAATATGAATTTCCTTCGCAACATTGGCTGTATGAGCCCGTAACGAATTCAATGCAATGGAGATTTCCTGCTCGGTAACACCCTCGCTTTTTGACTGTACGCATAACTCTGTTGTAAGAGTAATTGAGTCATTTAGGCGTTTTAGTAGCAATTGTAGGCGTAGAAGTAAAGCGTCCTCCATCTTCAAGTTAAACTTCGTAAAAACTTACTTAAATGCCTAAAATACCGGTAATACTTTGAAATCTTATAAGAATTTACAATTCTGAAGTCTTTAAACTTTATTACAATTAAAGCAATCACTATTCGCACAGTATTAACAATTTTCAATTTTCGAGCACAGTAATACAACATCCAAACGAAACATTTTATATGAAAAGTACAGGGAACACGTTTCCGGTTACGCAACAAATGCAACTTCTTAGTAGAGGAAATTAAAAGTCATCTCCTTTCTGTGAAATTCACGTTTCCCCCACGGCTCTTCATTTGGTCGGGTTAACAATCGTTTAAAAGTATTGCCACTTGAAAATAGTAAGTATTTCCGGTTGACATTCGGATACATACTATTCATGTGGTTAAAATTTCAAGGTCATTCGTTTTAGAACGTCAATGAACGCTTACCTTGGTAACGGACTATGTATTACTACAATAAACAGGAATATATAAAATAGAAAATACATATTTTTGCTTATTTAGGTGCGGGGGTAATCAATAATGGGCACAAAAACATCAAAACTATTTTTATTTTTAACACGTCTTTTCGCACTAAGTTATTGAGTCGAAATTTATTCCACTACGACGCCATAGTAAATAAGAATGATACCTTCCAAAAGGTTATTCATTTCTAAGTTCCGTCGTCTCACATCAATTACTTGACTTATCAGTATTTATCATACAAGTTTGGCTAAATTTACAATATAATAATCAGGTTGACTTTTGGTCTAGACTTCAGAACTTCAATTGTGACCGCAGTCCCCCACATACATATGGGGTTGAAACTTTGGTCTCGGCCATCCCCGAACGAATCAAGGTCCACCGACTTCATGACTTCTTCGTTGACCGCAGTCCCCCACAAACATATGGGGTTGAAACTTTGGTCTCGGTCATC